>NC_039293.1:5692546-5965606 GCF_003368295.1 Carassius auratus | reverse complement strand
TTTTTTAATAAAATTATAAAAATGGGTGCCACCTTATAGGGACAAAAGCCTTTGGTGCATGTACCCTAAACCTACCGATACTTTGTTTTCAACTTTTCTATTATTTACTTCATTTTTTTTTTTAAATAAATGCATTTCTGATGTGATATGAGAGAAGAACAAGTTTGGCAAAAGGCAGATTCAAACTCGAGACAATCACGTAAAAATGACTGTACCACACATTAGCTTCTATGCCACTGGAGCTGTTGCTTGGCAGCCATCTTTTTAAATGTTGTCTAGTCCAACCACACAATGGTGGATGTGTTAATGTGCATAGACTCTGCCAATAGAGTTGGGGTACTCGAACTTGGACTCGGACTCGAGTCCGGACTCGAGTCCAATTTTGAATGAACTCGGACTTGTCACGCACTCGGGTGAATTTGTACTCGGACTTGACACGGACTTGAACATTTTGGACTCGGAAAATATTCAGAGTACAGTCGAGTCCGCGTCATGTGTAACAATACAACCAGCATAAAATTGAGATGAGAAATTAATGAATGTCTCCCCTTCTGTCATTTTACTGCATAACATCGGCAGGCAGCAGTAGCATATCATCTTATGCTTGCAGACGAAACACACGCATCACTCACTGGATATCAATGTGGATTAGTGATGGGAAATTCGATTCTTTTCCGCGAACAAGGTTCTTTCGGATGGTTTGATTCAATAAACCGGTTGAAAAAAAAAAACGGTTCACCGGTTCTTTTACGTCATTGGCGATGACGTAATGGCGTCAAGTCTACCAAATATTCAAATATATAAAGTCACTAATCATAACTTCAGTCAGTTAAAAACCTCATAATCATGAAAAGTTTACAATTAAGTTTTGTAACAACGCACCCAAATACAGTAACAGCATGTGCACACAAGGATTTAAGTCTTGAAGATATAAAGTAAATAAATTAGGTGTCATCAGCGCAGAAACCATGATCCACTTACTAAACATAATCCATTGCGATGTATTTGTTATTACATGAACTTACGTTCCGCCAGATTGCCCTTCATTCAAGCCCTCGGTTTACCCGTGCTCATATTAGCACAGAATCAGTTCAGAATCAATCACCAAAAGAATCAGTTCGGTTCAGACGCGCTATGAGTCAGTCGGCTTCACGCTGAATCACACATGCGCAGTATCATCAGCTCCTCGGTTCTCGAATCGGACGCGTCCGAAAGAAACTGTTTTCGGTTCAGTTTACTGATGATCCGAAAGCCGATGCAACCGGTTCTTGACTCGAGAACGAGAACCGCTCTAACCGGTACGTGCTGCAGTTCAGTATCATCAGCTGCTTTACTTGTGTTCACGTTCTGTTTACTACAAACTCAATTTGTGAATGTGTCATCATTAACTATAAATACAGTACTGATATTTCAATATCAGTACTGTATTTATAGTTAATGATGACACATTTAATCTCTTTAGAGATTTAATTATTGTCCAACTTCCCTGAAAACCCCTTTGGCCCATACATATTCTACAATATACAGATTAGAAACATGCATTAAAAATAAATAAATAAAAATTATATAATATAATATATATTATATATATATATATATATATATATATATATATATATATATATATATATATATATATATATATATATATATATATAATTTAGTTATTTTAGCACACTTTCCGATGTTTAACAAAATACTTGAAAAATTACACGCATGCGCAGTATCATCAGTTCATCGGTTCTTAAATCGGACGTGTCCGAAGGAAACGGTTTTCGGTTCAGTGTACTGGTGATCCGAAAACCGATGCAACCGAGTACCAAAGACAGCAGCAGCAACCAACAGATGCTGCACAGCTCAGCATTGCAGGATTTGCAAGACCAGAATTGACCAAACAAGCAGTGCAACTTTTTGATGCAAGGTCTCCAAGACAACAAGAAATTCATAATGTCATTAAGGATCTCCTCATTGGCTGCACTTTACCTCTGTCAAATGTGTGGGAGAGGCAGTGAATAATTTAAATGTCAGCTTTAACTGGAGGACAATATAGTGTGATACAATAATAAAACAGGTTCATTTGTATTTTCATGCACTTGTAGCACAATAAAACTTTGAAACCTTTTTTGATAGGAAACTAGTTCTGTTGACATAAAAGAAAAATATTCAATGGCAATGACTAGATGTAACAGTGGTATTTTTTATTACATTTTTATATTGCCATTGGTTTAATGGGTTGAAAGGTTAAAATATTAATAGAATGTAAAAATTCACAATACCAATTTATAATCTTTTTTAATTTAATTACTTTCTGGACTCGGGCGGACTCGACTCGGACTCGGCTTTTAAGGACTCGGACTTGAGTCCAACTCGGACCCTTTTGGACTCGGACTCGGACTTGGACTTGATGTTTGAGGACTTGGTCTTGACTCGTACTCGACAAAGGTGGACTCGGACCCAACTCTATCTGCCAACAAGACAGGATATTTGCACTTATTGTAAATACACACTCAATAATTTTATATATTTGGTTTTTGTTTCAGTGGTGTAAAGGAATAAGGATGGCAGTTTTGTGCATGTTTATTCATATTTAAATTAATGATTTGAAATTGCATCATGTCTTTTCTTGAAGAGGCACATTTTACTAATTCTTTAACTACCCATGCACAAGCATCAGCATATGCCTTGTTAATACATTATTTGGTTATGAATTTACTTGAGCGAGAACTTCATAATAAATTCACTGTTAACTGCTTACTAAATTCAGCTCATGACTTATTACAATCTTACTATCAAACACACATTTACAACTACCATTCAGCCCTGTTAAATGATATTATGTGGCTTTTCAAGATGCCAGAGAGTGGAGGTACAGTAGTGTCACTGCCAGTGTCCGCAAAGGTATCACGTTGGACGCAGCTGCCATCAGACTTAACAGTCTCTGGAACTGTTTGACAGTGAGTGACTGGCCTTCTTTCACTCTCTTCATGGCTGTTAGATCATCCAGATGAGTGGCTCTCTATAGTGGAGAAAGCACATCACAGATGCACTGGAGTCGAACCAGAGCAGCATCCACACACTTGGTGAAAGCACGGGGTGAGAGTAACAGGCCAAAGGGAGAACTTGAATACTGATATGCTTCACCCCCGAAAGAGAACTTTGGAACTCCATGTTTTGCTTCAGAATGATAAAGTAACGGCTATAGAACCCAAACTCTTTGAGAGGAGGAACATGTTCTATAGCCTCTTTCCTCAAGAGAGTGTCTACTTCTTGTTCCACTTCCAGAGCCTGCTCTGGGCCCACTAGTGTGGGAATGATCCCATTGAACGAGGCGGTTGAGAAATGAGCTGAACTCTCTAGCCTCTTCTACAGTCTTCATGACCCATTTTGAGACATTAAGCTAGTTCCTATGCTGCCAGAAGTTTACTAAGAGAACCAGCCTCTGGTGTGGCTAGAGGAGTCACTTCGGTGCCCTGAAGTGGATGACTGGCAGGGAATGACCAACCTGCTCTAGTGACCTCATTTGAGGGAAAAAGTATTCCCGTGCCATACCGTTGCTGGTCGGCAGCTGGAAATTTGCTCATTGTAACCCACTGAGCCCTGAAGCATAGGACGTGGCAGGGGTATGAGAGATCTGTTTTCTGTTTAGAAGACCCTGACCAAGAGCGTTGCTCCGATTTGTGCTGCTCTTTTTGAGTGAGGTGTGTCTGGCGCTATCAGCAACCCTGTAGACACAAACACTTGCACAACTCCCTTGATGATCTGTAAAAATAAACTCCATCCACTGGTCCCTTAATGCTGTTTTTTTTTTTTGGTAATCTGTGCAGGGTTGTCTTGCCCTGGCAACCAAAAACACAAATCTTTTGTGACATTTTGCGACGCTCTCGCTCTGATCAGTGAATGTCTGTTGTGCTCTCAGTGCTCTGCTATACAGGAGCGCGCGCTCTTCCGGCAGAAGTGCCCTTAGGACCCATATAAGGAAATTCCGCTCCATCTAACGTCACACTGAGCCATACTCGAAAAAAACTTTCCGAAACTTGTGACAAACTGGAAGGAGTATTTTTGGAACAGAAATACTCCTTCAAACGTACAATTTAATTTTTGAAACTTTGTCCATGTTTAGCATGGGAATCCAACTCTTTAACAGTGTAAAAAACTCAGTATGCATGAAATAGCATCCCCCCCCCCCTTAATCGATTTTGCTTGATAATACTCATAAGGCTGCACTTTTGTTGGTTGGTTGTGCTTTTTCTTACCTTTTCTTCCACACTTACACTCAACTTTCTGTTAAAATGCTTGGATACAGCACTCTGTGAACAGCCATTTATTTGGCAATGTTTGTGGCTTATCCTCCTAGTGAAGAATGTCAGTGATTGTCTTCTGGACAACTGTCAGATCAGCAGTCTTCCCCATGATTGTGTAGTCTAGTGAACCAAACTGAGAGACTATTTTGAAGCCAGGAAACCTCTGCAGGTGTTTTGAGTTGATTAGCTGATTGGCGTGTTACCATATTCTAATTTTTTGAGATATGCTGTGTCTGAAATCGCTCACTTGTTCACTCATTCACTAATCCCAATATAGTGTATGGCAGTTAAGTGAACTATAATCAGAAAGGGTTGAATGAAATAAGTGAACGTATTCGGAAGGTGACGTATACACTGTGCATGAGACTTGGAGCGCTTGCAAAAACATCGTCACATATGCACTTTTATATTACATGTAATAATATTAATACTAATAACACTCAAAATTACTTTATTGCAATTATACATACCTCCCTGTGAGCTTTGTGTTTTCATTGATGGTATATTATTTATTTGTTTTGTAATGCTTTTATGTGCATAATCATATTATTAAAATACTGAAAACAAAAATAAACACACACATTCATAATTGTATGTAATTATTATAATTTTATTTTTTATTTTATTTTTTTTGTATCCTGAAACTCTCCCGAGCAGCGTTTTGAGCTCAGATAAGATAATGGTCGTAGAGTGCCCTCAGGCGACATTAGAATGAATACACTACTTACAGGTGATTGATTTACGAACATTTTTATATTATCCACCAAATTATCATAATTTTTAGTTAGCAATGATGCCACCTCAGTAAATTAGTAAAATATTAAACTGAGTTATTAACTACATAATATATTTTAATATGAATAATGAATGAAATAAACGTTAAAGCGGAAATAATAAAGATGTAAAAGCATTCCTCATTCAAACTCGCCCGCTCCTGCTCTCTCTTCCAGCTCGTCACTACTCTGCATTGGATTGTGGGAAATAGTGCTTCAGCGGAATCTGAATGCATTGTGAGTAAAAAATAGTGAACAAATGTAGGTAATGAAGTCGTTCACTCAGAATTCGGACAGCACTACAAAATGGCTGACACCCGATATAGTGGACTATATAGTGGATAAGGAGTGGTTTCGGACACAGCAATAGTGAATTGTTGGGTTTTTGTTAAATGTGAGCCAAAATCATCACAATTAAATGAACCAAAGACTTAAACTGCTTCAGTCTGTGTTCATTGAATTTATTTAATACATGAGTTTCACAATTCTGAAATAATTCAACGGCATTCTATTTTATTGAGAAGCACCTTTGTATATACAGTATATATATTATAACTATATATATATATATATATATATATATATATATATATATATATATATATATATACCATTCACTTTCACTGTTATGCTGATGACACCCAGCTCTACCTCTCCACTAAACCCTCGTCCACTCTCCTGCCCACTTCTCTTATTGATTGCATCTCTGAAATAAAACCTGGTTCACCCAAAACTTCCTCAAATTAAACAGTAATAAAACCGAGGATCTCCTCATTGGCACCAAATCCACTCTATCCAAAATATTCAATCGTTTTTCTCTAACTTTTGATAACTCACCTTGCCGCCAGGTTAAGAGTCTGGGTCTCATCCTTGACGCCACACTATCATTTAAATCCCACATCAATACCATTACCCGGTCTGCCTACTTCCACCTACGAAACATCAATCGCCTCCGCCCCTCCCTTACCCCCCACACTGCTGCCATCCTTGTCCACAGTCACTTCCCTTCTGGATTATTGTAATTCTCTCCTCTTTGGCCTCCCTCACAAATCTCTCCATAAATTTCAACTGGTCCAGAACTCAGCTCCCCGCATCATAACTCGAACCCCCTCCATTCAACACATCACTCCTGTCCTCCAACAACTCCACTGGCTCCCATTCCAGTTTGGCATCCAATTCAAAATCCTTCTACTTACATTCAAGGCCATACACAATCTTGCCCCCGTATATATATATATATATATATATATATATATATATATATATATATATATATATATATATATATATATATATATATATATATATATATATATATATGTGTGTGTATATATATATATATATATATATATATATATATATATATATATATATATACATATATATATATATGTACATGTGTATATATATATACATGTGTGTATATATATATATATATATATATATATATATATATATATATAGCCTATACACACACACACACTTTTTATATACTTTTAAATACATTTTACGCAATAAAGCTTTATTAACAGTGTTAGAAACCTGTGATTCTTTGATAAATAAAAAGTTAAAAAATAACATAATTTATTTTAAATATAACTTTTGAAACAATATACACTAATGTTCATAAGGTCAGTATTATTATTATTATTATTATTATTTATTTAATAAATTTTTTGGAAGAAATTTGTTTTTATTCAGCAAGGATTATTAAATTGATAGAAACAGTGTAAAGATTTATATTATTAGAAAGCATCTTTATTTTGAATAAATGCTGTTATTTTTAACTTTTCATTATTAAATGAACCCCAAAAAAGTATCACAGGTAAAAAAATAAAAAATAAATTAAGCAGCACAACTCTCCATTTTTTTCACTATGTAATTTGATTTGTAACATGAGACAAACTGCAGATCCAGATCGCTCCACAAATGTAAGCTCGTCTCTCCGTGTATATTTCAACTGATTTATGAACAAGAAAGGAAAATGCTTTGATTAGGCTATTAATCACTTTTTCCCCCTTCTCGGCGACCCATAGGCGCTCACCGAAAGAAGGTTTCCCTAGCAACGCTTCAGATTGACAGATAGGCTATGTAAAAATAAACATGATTTTTTATTTTTTTTATTTTTTATTTTTATTTTATTTTTTACTTTTGAGCGATTAATTTCTGTTTTAAACACATTTCCATGTGAATTATAATTCAAACGCGATATCACTGTAATTTGTCTGCGAGAGTCACTTCTGAATAATTTGAAAAAGGGCAGGGTCTTGAGCCCCTAAAGAGCACATGTTTATTGGCATCCTCTTAGATCGTGGGAAATTACATGCGCTTCTCCAGTATATCAGCGAAAGTTTTTTTTTTTTTTTTTTTTTTTTTTTAAGGTACATTTTTCACTTCACCACATCCCTTCCACATTGAATAGCTTATTATCCTAACGTGACTGTTAAAGGTAACTTGCATTTTCGTAAACATTAATCTGTGCTCCAAAAGCTGACATATTTCATGACTTTGTGTCATGTAAGGTCATCGTAAAATCTAGAGAAATGTCCGAGGTGGTCAGCGGGGTACAGTTGAGACACCATGTATCAAATGTACCCGCACTATAATCCTATTGCATGCAGTTTAGTTCCACGAAGTTATTGGTCATTATGTTTATTAGGTTTTTGCATTTTTTATTACTGCTGTTTGAATTTGTTCAGTGTTCTGGTACTCAACTTTTCAACTGTTACTATAAAATGATAAACTGAAATTAAATATTGTATTGCTGTTTGCCATTACTGTACATTTAAAAATGAACTATTTTTAACTAAACAAATAATCAAATAAAATACTGAATGGATATAAAAACAGTTGTATTCTAATTTTAAAAGGTATTTTACATTTGGAATGACTTGGTTAGGCAGCTTAACAGCATTACGGATATTTATCACGGAGCATTATTCATATTTTAGTAGACAAGTATAAGATCTGTCATATGAAAAATAACATATTTTTTGTCCCTGGTTTTGGTGTGGCAAAGGAAAAAGCATAAAGTGTACCAACTGTACCCAGTCCACCCTACTTGCCCATAAAAAGTGCGCTTCAGGTGTAGGTATATATGCCTATGTATAGCGCATGAACTTTGTCCTCCACTAATCAACTTTATCGCCTGTAACCTGCGCGATAATGCACAACCTAAAACATATATTCCGACTAATAAAAAAATATATTTTAGTCCTGTTCTGAAAAAATAAATAAACAAATAAACACATGCAGCCTACATACATACATACCCAGGAACCCAAAATGTTTAGCCTCTGCTAAATAAATAGATAAAAGTAAAACCTGCGAGAATCTGGATTCCAAACAGCAAGCTGAAGTTTTCTGCTAGATGATGTAAAACAGATTTCTTGTTTTCTTTAATTCTTCTGCTATAGATATTATTTGGTCACGTTGTACTGCAGTTTTAATAACTGTACTCATATTACGCAAAATTCGTGTTGGCCAATCAGAATGGATCGGTAGGTTACGGTGCTGATGTCAGAAGGCAGTAGGGGGAGTTCAAAAAAAAACTCAATCATAACGTCTGATATATGTTGAAACTTTATCAGAGGAATCGGAGATCTGCACGTGCACTCTGGCAGAGAGAAAAGGGGGTAACTAAATGTGTTTCTATTCATTATTTTATATAGCCTAGTGGCTTGTCCGTCTGTCACTGAATATTATAAGGCTAAGTTACTTAAAGTCTGAAGTGGAATATGAACGTTTTAAAAACAATGACACACAAAACATTTTAACTTGAGGTTTGTCATTTTTTTTAATGTTTATTCATTTGTTCTGCAGACATGTGTTCTATTACTGGCAAGCCAATGGTCAGTCCAGTGTTCACACACACACACACACACACATATATATATAGCTAGTTTTTTTTTTTTTTTTTTTGTGAAAAAAGCAGTGAGAAAACAAATGTTATATATATATATACCTCAGTTCAAGCAGCACACGTGAACCGATTATTTCATATTTATATTCATATTTATTTTAAGTCCACCAAAGTTAATCTACTCTTCTGTCTAATTTGTTTGTCGGGCAAGATGGAGGTTTCGGCGTTAGGATAGGTCAGATAACCTGCCAATCAAGCTCACTGTGAACGGTCAATTACTTTTTAACATGTATTCACACAGAAAACATATCATAACCTTGCACTTCTGTTATATGTGATTAAACAAATCATCTTTGGATTGAAATATGAACAGCTACCCTTGTGAAAAAGAAGTGCGCTTAATTGTGTTAAAAGTTTACTTTTTGTGTTCTTCAAATCTTAAAAGTATACTTTTTTAAAAGTGCATTTGCAAATAATATCATATAATTTAAATTAAAGGCCACTTAAGTGTACTTAAAGAGATTACTCTTTAATGACAATAGGTCTTAACATACTTAAATATACTTTATGATCATTTATGATAACTAATGATTACTTATACATTTTACATGACTATGATTTTATTGTGTTTTAAAAACACTTATTTTATATATATTTATCAATATACTAAAGCACATGTAAAATAATGTTGTGTGTTCTCCAAAATTACATTTGTTAATGTATTTTAAATGTATTACTATTTAGTCTATAATATATACTATGTGCATTAATGCAATTAATAAAAATAAACTTCAAAACACTTTCTGCAATATACTTTAATAAAACCTATTGTTGAAATGTTCATCACCAGCTCCTGCGCTATGAATTCTATAAATTAAATTACAAACTATTTGACATACAGTGTCATTTATGAGTGTACATTATTTATATGTAATAGTACCATAATTTACATCTGTGTACAGAATACTTTCTATTACTATCACTAAACGAGAGGCAGCTTAATTGCTCCAGGTAAAAACTTTAGTACAAGAGAATTTGGTCTTCCAGACATCAATCACATCAAGTCTCTCCTTGAATTGTTTAAACTTTGAATTGATTTATGAGGTCCAGCCTAGTGGCCATTTATCAAGGACACTGTCAATAGCAAAATTGAAATCCCCACCTATAAGAGATAGAGAATTTGATTCAGCTAGTATATAGTCTAATAAATAAATCTATCTATCTATCTATCTATCTATCTATCTATCTATCTATCTATCTATCTATCTATCTATCTATCTATCTATATATATATTCTCACACCTTGAGTTAAAATCATGAATATTGGCCTTAACAATAAAAGTTGAATGAGATTACAATGAAAGAAATGTCCATATGAATCACAGTCCGAATCTTTAAATGCATTCCTTAAAGTAGTAACTCCTTTAGAGCATTTAGAGCATTTGGATAAACCAAAGGTAATTACCCCATTGTGGACTTTTTTACATAACTAACATAAGAATGGGATTCTTGGAAAAAAAAAAAAATCAGGCTTAAGCTGTTTTGCTAATAAGAATAAAGCTTTCCTTTTCACATTGTGTCATATACCCCTGATATTTAATGAAAACAAAAGCCCAATTGGTACGGGATTAGTATTACCTGGTGACCTCTATTCATTTGTAATAATTGCGGATATTGTCTGTGATCTTAATCCCGTGGTAATCACCCATGTCTTTAATTTGAAAAGTAAAAATACCCCCTCAAATGACCTACCATATTTCACCCAACACAGAGGACCTGTGATAATATTAGTCCCATGTGAATCTGCATCTCTGTGATTTGGCCAGCTTTTTGTAACATCATAAGTCTGGTTGCTATTTTAAATCGATGGTATCTTTCCAGAGCCGATAAAAGGAAGATGCTTTATTTGTATGTGTCATATTTATATACTTTAATTTTTAAAATAGTGTTTTCTGGCTTTATTTATGCACTAGGGTCTATGCTAAAATGTCTCAGTGTACCTACAGATGCAGATTCATTTGATGCTGCTACATCTGGAGTTATTCATTGCACTCCTGGTAAAGAATATATTTTTATTCAGTTTGCACTTTGATATAAAGCATTGGTTGTATTCATTTTATATTATACAACATTGTAGATGCATTACTGTATTGAAATCAATCATTACATTGTCTATTAATTTCTGTTATTGTATATTTAAGGGTCATCCGCTGATCCTAAGGCAAAACTTCAGTCTTCAGAATTCCATCCATCTGATTCCCAAGTTATAGAGGCCACTCCAACCGAGGATTGCATACTGGATTGCACTCCTTGCACTGAGTGTGTCATATGATGAGGTGATTGATGATTTTGCAGCCAAGAAGTCACGCGAAGTAAAGATCTAAGCAATCTGTACCCTTGAACCCTTGAACAGCCAAAGCAACATTTCTCAGATATAAAGTGCTAAAAGTTATATTTACCAGAATGGAAGCACAATTGACACATTTGCTTACATACATAAAAATAGTGAATATAACTCCAGATTCTGTGTCATGTCCAATCTGTACCCTTATATATATTTTTTAAATATATAATTTATTTGTATTTAATTTTATTTAGTTTATCTATCATTTATTTTTATAATATTTAAATTATTTGTGTTTCAATTGCAATTGCAATTGCAAACTTATTTAAATCTGATTAAATATTTTTACACATATTACATGTTGAATATGTTACAGGTAATAAAAATGTATACACTTAAATATTGAAATTGTCTTTTTTGTGCTTCTCACTGTTCTCACTGTTTTTACACCAGTAGGTTTATTTATTTATTTGTTTTATCTCGCCTAGGGCCCCACAACCCTTCAGTCCGGCACTGAATACAACCTCTAGTAATATGATTAAATGGCTTATCACATTTGACCAACAGTTGGCGTTGTAATCAAATAATTTTTGTGTGTTTGGTGTGAAGTGATAATGGCACATACAAAGTTTGTTGACTTTGGGCCCTACTTTAATGATCTAAATGCAAAGTGTAAAGCGCACGGCACAGGTGCACTCAGGGCGTGTCCAAATCCACTTTTGCAAACGGTTGGCACGCCCGGGCGCATGGTCTGAACGGGTTGTCCCTATTCTCTTAATGAGTAATGGGTGTTTTTGGGGCGTAATGTGCAATAAACCAATCAGAGTCTCATCTTCCATTCCCTTTAAGAGCCAGTTGTGCTCGTGCCATGATGGATTTGCTATTTACACGGTGGAATTTGGCAAGCGCAAAGACAGTATGGGTCTCCGAGATGAAATGGAGCTGCTCATGTGCAAGCAAACAGCCCAATTCTGATACATGCAATGACTATCCATTATGATTACCTCCCTGTGAGCTTTGTGTTTTCATTGATGGTATATTATTTATTTGTTTTGTAATGCTTTTATGTGCATAATCATATTATTAAAATACTGAAAACAAAAATAAACACACACGTTCATAATTTTATGTAATTATTATAATTTTATTTTTTATTTTATTTTTTTTGTATCCTGAAACTCTCCCGAGCAGCGTTTTGAGCTCAGATAAGATAATGGTCGTAGAGTACCCTCAGGCGACATTAGAATGAATACGCTACTTACAGGTGATTTATTTACGAACATTTTTATATTATCCACCAAATTATCATAATATTTAGTTAGCAATGATGCCACCTCAGTAAATTAGTAAAATATTAAACTGAGTTATTAACTACATAATATATTTTAATATGAATAATGAATTAAATAAACGTTAAAGCGGAAATAATAAAGATGTAAAAGCATTCCTCATTCAAACTCGCCCGCTCCTGCTCTCTCTTCCAGCTCGTCACTACTCTGCATTGGATTGTGGGAAATAGTGCTTCAGCGGAATCTGAATGCATTGTGAGTAAAAAATAGTGAACAAATGTAGGTAATGAAGTCGTTCACTCAGAATTCGGACAGCACTACAAAATGGCTGACACCCGATATAGTGGACTATATAGTGGATAAGGAGTGGTTTCGGACACAGCAATAGTGAATTGTTGGGTTTTTGTTAAATGTGAGCCAAAATCATCACAATTAAATGAACCAAAGACTTAAACTACTTCAGTCTGTGTTCATTGAATTTATTTAATACATGAGTTTCACAATTCTGAAATAATTCAACGGCATTCTATTTTATTGAGAAGCACCTTTGTATATACAGTATATATATTATAACTATATATATATATATATATATATATATATATATATATATATATATATATATATATATATATATATATATATATATATATACCATTCACTTTCACTGTTATGCTGATGACACCCAGCTCTACCTCTCCACTAAACCCTCGTCCACTCTCCTGCCCACTTCTATTATTGATTGCATCTCTGAAATAAAAACCTGGTTCACCCAAAACTTCCTCAAATTAAACAGTAATAAAACCGAGGATCTCCTCATTGGCACCAAATCCACTCTATCCAAAATATTCAATCGTTTTTCTCTAACTTTTGATAACTCCTCCATTTCACCTTGCCGCCAGGTTAAGAGTCTGGGTCTCATCCTTGACGCCACACTATCATTTAAATCCCACATCAATACCATTACCCGGTCTGCCTACTTCCACCTACGAAACATCAATCGCCTCAGCCCCTCCCTTACCCCCCACACTGCTGCCATCCTTGTCCACAGTCACTTCCCTTCTGGATTATTGTAATTCTCTCCTCTTTGGCCTCCCTCACAAATCTCTCCATAAACTTCAACTGGTCCAGAACTCAGCTGCCCGCATCATAACTCGAACCCCCTCCATTCAACACATCACTCCTGTCCTCCAACAACTCCACTGGCTCCCATTCCAGTTTGGCATCCAATTCAAAATCCTTCTACTTACATTCAAGGCCATACACAATCTTGCCCCCTTATATATATATATAGCCTATACACACACACACACACTTTTTATATACTTTTAAATACATTTTACGCAATAAAGCTTTATTAACAGTGTTAGAAACCTGTGATTCTTTGATAAATAAAAAGTTAAAAAATAACATAATTTATTTTAAATATAACTTTTGAAACAATATACACTAATGTTCATAAGGTCAGTATTATTATTATTATTATTATTATTATTATTATTATTTATTTAATTAATTTTTTTGGAAGAAATTTGTTTTTATTCAGCTGTTATTTTTAACTTTTCATTATTAAATGAACCCCAAAAAAGTATCACAGGTTAAAAAATAAAAAATAAATTCAGCAGCACAACTCTCCATTTTTTTCACTATGTAATTTGATTTGTAACATGAGACAAACTGCAGATCCAGATCGCTCCACAAATGTAAGCTCGTCTCTCCGTGTATATTTCAACTGATTTATGAACAAGAAAGGAAAATGCTTTGATTAGGCTATTAATCACTTTTTCCCCCTTCTCGGCGACCCATAGGCGCTCACCGAAAGAAGGTTTCCCTAGCAACGCTTCAGATTGACAGATAGGCTATGTAAAAATAAACATGATTTTTTATTTTTTTTATTTTTTATTTTTATTTTATTTTTTACTTTTGAGCGATTAATTTCTGTTTTAAACACATTTCCATGTGAATTATAATTCAAACGCGATATCACTGTAATTTGTCTGCGAGAGTCACTTCTGAATAATTTGAAAAAGGGCAGGGTCTTGAGCCCCTAAAGAGCACATGTTTATTGGCATCCTCTTAGATCGTGGGAAATTACATGCGCTTCTCCAGTATATCAGCGAAAGTTTTTTTTTTTTTTTTTTTTTTTTTAAGGTACATTTTTCACTTCACCACATCCCTTCCACATTGAATAGCTTATTATCCTAACGTGACTGTTAAAGGTAACTTGCATTTTCGTAAACATTAATCTGTGCTCCAAAAGCTGACATATTTCATGACTTTGTGTCATGTAAGGTCATCGTAAAATCTAGAGAAATGTCCGAGGTGGTCAGCGGGGTACAGTTGAGACACCATGTATCAAATGTACCCGCACTATAATCCTATTGCATGCAGTTTAGTTCCACGAAGTTATTGGTCATTATGTTTATTAGGTTTTTGCATTTTTATTATTGCTGTTTGAAATTGTTCAGTGTTCTGGTACTCAACTTTTCAACTGTTACTATAAAATGATAAACTGAAATTAAATATTGTATTGCTGTTTGCCATTACTGTACATTTAAAAATGAACTATTTTTAACTAAAAAAATAATCAAATAAAATACTGAATGGATATAAAAACAGTTGGATTCTATTTTTAAAAGGTATTTTACATTTGGAATGACTTGGTTAGGCAGCTTAACAGCATTACGGATATTTATCACGGAGCATTATTCATATTTTAGTAGACAAGTATAAGATCTGTCATATGAAAAATAACATATTTTCTGTCCCTGGTTTTGGTGTGGCAAAGGAAAAAGCATAAAGTGTACCAACTGTACCCAGTCAACCCTACTTGCCCATAAAAAGTGCGCTTCAGGTGTAGGTATATATGCCTATGTATAGCGCATGAACTTTGTCCTCCACTAATCAACTTTATCGCCTGTAACCTGCGCGATAATGCACAACCTAAAACATATATTCCGACTAATAAAAAAATATATTTTAGTCCTGTTCTGAAAAAATAAATAAACAAATAAACACATGCAGCCTACATACATACATACCCAGGAACCCAAAATGTTTAGCCTCTGCTAAATAAATAGATAAAAGTAAAACCTGCGAGAATCTGGATTCCAAACAGCAAGCTGAAGTTTTCTGCTAGATGATGTGAAACAGATTTCTTGTTTTCTTGAATTCTTCTGCTATAGATATTATTTGGTCACGTTGTACTGCAGTTTTAATAACTGTACTCATATTACGCAAAATTCGTGTTGGCCAATCAGAATGGATCGGTAGGTTACGGTGCTGATGTCAGAAGGCAGTAGGGGGAGTTCCAAAAAAAACTCAATCATAACGTCTGATATATGTTGAAACTTTATCAGAGGAATCGGAGATCTGCACGTGCACTCTGGCAGAGAGAAAAGGGGGTAACTAAATGTGTTTCTATTCATTATTTTATATAGCCTAGTGGCTTGTCCGTCTGTCACTGAATATTATAAGGCTAAGTTACTTAAAGTCTGAAGTGGAATATGAACGTTTTAAAAACAATGACACACAAAACATTTTAACTTGAGGTTTGTCATTTTTTTTAATGTTTATTCATTTGTTCTGCAGACATGTGTTCTATTACTGGCAAGCCAATGGTCAGTCCAGTGTTCACACACACACACACACACACATATATATATAGCTAGTTTTTTTTTTTTTTTTTTTTGTGAAAAAAGCAGTGAGAAAACAAATGTTATATATATATACCTCAGTTCAAGCAGCACACGTGAACCGATTATTTCATATTTATATTCATATTTATTTTAAGTCCACCAAAGTTAATCTACTCTTCTGTCTAATTTGTTTGTCGGGCAAGATGGAGGTTTCGGCGTTAGGATAGGTCAGATAACCTGCCAATCAAGCTCACTGTGAACGGTCAATTACTTTTTAACATGTATTCACACAGAAAACATATCATAACCTTGCACTTCTGTTATATGTGATTAAACAAATCATCTTTGGATTGAAATATGAACAGCTACCCTTGTGAAAAAGAAGTGCGCTTAATTGTGTTAAAAGTTTACTTTTTGTGTTCTTCAAATCTTAAAAGTATACTTTTTTAAAAGTGCATTTGCAAATAATATCATATAATTTAAATTAAAGGCCACTTAAGTGTACTTAAAGAGATTACTCTTTAATGACAATAGGTCTTAACATACTTAAATATACTTTATGATCATTTATGATAACTAATGATTACTTATACATTTTACATGACTATGATTTTATTGTGTTTTAAAAACACTTATTTTATATATATTTATCAATATACTAAAGCACATGTAAAATAATGTTGTGTGTTCTCCAAAATTACATTTGTTAATGTATTTTAAATGTATTACTATTTAGTCTATAATATATACTATGTGCATTAATGCAATTAATAAAAATAAACTTCAAAACACTTTCTGCAATATACTTTAATAAAACCTATTGTTGAAATGTTCATCACCAGCTCCTGCGCTATGAATTCTATAAATTAAATTACAAACTATTTGACATACAGTGTCATTTATGAGTGTACATTATTTATATGTAATAGTACCATAATTTACATCTGTGTACAGAATACTTTCTATTACTATCACTAAACGAGAGGCAGCTTAATTGCTCCAGGTAAAAACTTTAGTACAAGAGAATTTGGTCTTCCAGACATCAATCACATCAAGTCTCTCCTTGAATTGTTTAAACTTTGAATTGATTTATGAGGTCCAGCCTAGTGGCCATTTATCAAGGACACTGTCAATAGCAAAATTGAAATCCCCACCTATAAGAGATAGAGAATTTGATTCAGCTAGTATATAGTCTAATAAATAAATCTATCTATCTATCTATCTATCTATCTATCTATCTATCTATCTATCTATCTATCTATCTATCTATCTATATATTCTCACACCTTGAGTTAAAATCATGAATATTGGCCTTAACAATAAAAGTTGAATGAGATTACAATGAAAGAAATGTCCATATGAATCACAGTCCGAATCTTTAAATGCATTCCTTAAAGTAGTAACTCCTTTAGAGCATTTAGAGCATTTGGATAAACCAAAGGTAATTACCCCATTGTGGACTTTTTTACATAACTAACATAAGAATGGGATTCTTGGAAAAAAAAAAAATCAGGCTTAAGCTGTTTTGCTAATAAGAATAAAGCTTTCCTTTTCACATTGTGTCATATACCCCTGATATTTAATGAAAACAAAAGCCCAATTGGTACGGGATTAGTATTACCTGGTGACCTCTATTCATTTGTAATAATTGCGGATATTGTCTGTGATCTTAATCCCGTGGTAATCACCCATGTCTTTAATTTGAAAAGTAAAAATACCCCCTCAAATGACCTACCATATTTCACCCAACACAGAGGACCTGTGATAATATTAGTCCCATGTGAATCTGCATCTCTGTGATTTGGCCAGCTTTTTGTAACATCATAAGTCTGGTTGCTATTTTAAATCGATGGTATCTTTCCAGAGCCGATAAAAGGAAGATGCTTTATTTGTATGTGTCATATTTATATACTTTAATTTTTAAAATAGTGTTTTCTGGCTTTATTTATGCACTAGGGTCTATGCTAAAATGTCTCAGTGTACCTACAGATGCAGATTCATTTGATGCTGCTACATCTGGAGTTATTCATTGCACTCCTGGTAAAGAATATATTTTTATTCAGTTTGCACTTTGATATAAAGCATTGGTTGTATTCATTTTATATTATACAACATTGTAGATGCATTACTGTATTGAAATCAATCATTACATTGTCTATTAATTTCTGTTATTGTATATTTAAGGGTCATCCGCTGATCCTAAGGCAAAACTTAAGTCTTCAGAATTCCATCCATCTGATTCCCAAGTTATAGAGGCCACTCCAACCGAGGATTGCATACTGGATTGCACTCCTTGCACTGAGTGTGTCATATGATGAGGTGATTGATGATTTTGCAGCCAAGAAGTCACGCGAAGTAAAGATCTAAGCAATCTGTACCCTTGAACCCTTGAACAGCCAAAGCAACATTTCTCAGATATAAAGTGCTAAAAGTTATATTTACCAGAATGGAAGCACAATTGACACATTTGCTTACATACATAAAAATAGTGAATATAACTCCAGATTCTGTGTCATGTCCAATCTGTACCCTTATATATATTTTTTAAATATATAATTTATTTGTATTTAATTTTATTTAGTTTATCTATCATTTATTTTTATAATATTTAAATTATTTGTGTTTCAATTGCAATTGCAATTGCAAACTTATTTAAATCTGATTAAATATTTTTACACATATTACATGTTGAATATGTTACAGGTAATAAAAATGTATACACTTAAATATTGAAATTGTCTTTTTTGTGCTTCTCACTGTTCTCACTGTTTTTACACCAGTAGGTTTATTTATTTATTTGTTTTATCTCGCCTAGGGCCCCACAACCCTTCAGTCCGGCACTGAATACAACCTCTAGTAATATGATTAAATGGCTTATCACATTTGACCAACAGTTGGCGTTGTAATCAAATAATTTTTGTGTGTTTGGTGTGAAGTGATAATGGCACATACAAAGTTTGTTGACTTTGGGCCCTACTTTAATGATCTAAATGCAAAGTGTAAAGCGCACGGCACAGGTGCACTCAGGGCGTGTCCAAATCCACTTTTGCAAACGGTTGGCACGCCCGGGCGCATGGTCTGAACGGGTTGTCCCTATTCTCTTAATGAGTAATGGGTGTTTTTGGGGCGTAATGTGCAATAAACCAATCAGAGTCTCATCTTCCATTCCCTTTAAGAGCCAGTTGTGCTCGTGCCATGATGGATTTGCTATTTACACGGTGGAATTTGGCAAGCGCAAAGACAGTATGGGTCTCCGAGATGAAATGGAGCTGCTCATGTGCAAGCAAACAGCCCAATTCTGATACATGCAATGACTATCCATTATGACATGTAGGCATTTTTATATTTAATTAGCCCTTTAAAAAAGTCTTTATGCATTGCAATCCTTTAATTTTTAATATTTGGCATGTTTGTGTGCTGCTGTCGTCCATGTTTTTAATAAGCAGCGTGTACACGCGTTGTGGACGCGCCTATACTAACATGCTCTTTAAATAACAAAGAAAAAACATTGTGCCAGACTTTAGACCAGGTTTGGACAGAATCAGCTCCTTAAAATAGCACCATTGTGCCAGCAATGCGCCTGAACTCTTTTTTTGACCAGCAGACCCATGGGCACACAAATGGGTGCAAATGCATTTGCTAATTAAACGATGTGGCGCTAGATGGGAAAATGTGAATATTATGTTTCATTATGTCAAAGTTTTGCAGAGATATAGCCTCAGAGTCATTTTGGCACCGTGCCTAAAATTAGTAGCTGCACGGTATGAAAACAGTTTTGTCTATCGACATGAAATCCATAACTTTTTGTCAGCACAGCCTGAAGATAATCTTGATGAAAATTTGACCAACGGTTGAGGAGGAGGTTTTCAACATAAATTAAAATGGCGGACAGGAAGTTTGGCTTTCTATGGCATAATTGGTATTTATATTGTCGACATGACCCAAGGATTATTTTAAAACAAGTTTCATCCCAATAGGCTAATGCAAGCAAAAGTTATTAGTATTTTTTGACATTTCATGATTATAGGTCGATGAATGGTTTATTACTCTTGACCAATAGGTGGCGTGGTCAGTTTGAGGTGAGAATGGCACATACAAAGTTTGGTGTCAATATGTCAAAGCTTTGCAGCGATACAGCCTCAGATGGAGTTTGGCATCTTTCCAGCAAATTCATTGATGCGTTAAACGAAAATCATTCCATATATTGCCCCGAAATCCACAAATTTGCCAGCATGGTCTGAAGAGGATCTAAGTCAAATCTGGTGGAAATCTGACTGATTGAAGGAGTTAGATAAAGTAGGTTTTCAACATGATTAAAAAATGGCGGACAGCAATTTCAGCCAATTATTGCATAATTGGTATCGATTTTCTTGTCATGATCCCATGAATCGAACATCAGAAGTTTCATTATAGTAGGCTTATGTAAACAAAAGTTATTAGCATTTTCGAAATTTCATTATAACTTTTTTAGTACCATCAGGGCATGGTGCCGAAGATGCATACTGAGTTTTGTAATGATACGTCAAAGCCTTTAAAAATCTTGCATTTTTTGACAAAATCCAAAATTGTGGATGCCCAAAATGGCTGATATCTGAAAATTATGAGTATGGGTATGATTCGAATCGTCATGCTCCACCAAATCTAAAGAGATCGGTTTTGTAATTTTTGGTCAAACCATTCAGAAGTTAAAAGCAAAAATAGGCATTTTTCGTATCTCCTGATTACTAGGTGGCACTGCACCAAAACACTGCAGGTAGCCTCAGATCATGCTTGTTATAACACACCCCATGTTTGGTCTCAATACGCCAAACCATTGTGGAGATATAGCCTCACATCCATTTATGCGCGCTTTTCATAGAATTTGTTTGCATGTTATTTGAGAACGGTTAGGCAAATCAACTTGAAATCCAGAACTTTTTGCCAGTGGGGTTAAAGATGATCTGAGCCAATTTTGGTGAAAATCAGACAAACCATCTATGATGAGTTCGAAAAATTTGATTTTTCAAATTTGTGATAATGGCGAAAAAACTTTTAATTTACGATTTTTACATTTTGGAGTTCAATTCATTGCCTTAAATCCTCTATGTCACACCTACCATATCCGCAACACCCACACTGGTCAGGAAAAAACTGTTAATAGGAATTAGCTCCTTCAAGCTAACTTTCTGCCGATAGAGGTTGAGGCAGTTGAACCCTCATTCAGTGACTGCAGTGAACCAGCTGAAGACTGTAGTGAAGCAGGTTTGAGTGGTGCTATAACGCCCATGTCTGAATGAAGCAATGCAGATGGAACCGCCACCTGGGTGAAAGGGACTGTGGCCCCAGATGACAACCAGAGTAGTACATTTTCTAAGACAGAGAGTGTCCCTCCATTAGCAGTGGATTCTGTGACCACACAATCTGTGTTTCCAGCCACACAGGATGAACTTTTGGAATGTGACAATGTTTCTGATCATTCAAGTAAATTCAGGATTGACTTGCGTCACAGTGATCTCTCCACCATGACGGGGTCGGTTGTGCTTTCTCTCGCTCTTCAAATTAGAGTGCTGGTAAGGACATTGTTCCAAGTGTAAATTAAGTAATTGATTAATTTCATGAGATAAATAATGGCAGCCATTTATGCTGCGGCGCCCAGGGAGCAGTTGGGGGTTAGGTGCCCTTGCTCAGAGCACAATTAAACTTTTTTGGGATACACCTCTCTCCCCTTCAGTTTGCCCGTACAGCATCGAGAAAGCAGCACTCTCATTTGAAGAGCGAGAGACAGCACAACCGACCTCATTAAATGTAAAATTTGACAACATCACATTTGGAAACAGACCTCACTATTCACTATTGAGTGCTGCTTTCTCCATGCTGCTCTGAAATGTAATGCAATGAATTGCATATTGAATATTTTACCAAGATTTTTGGTAGTTTTGCTTACTAGCTTTCTCCATGCTGTATGGGCAGACTGAAGGGGAGAGAGGTGTATCCCAAAAAAAGTTTAATTGTGCTCTTTGTAATTCTGCAGGTATGTTCGTTGTTTGTGTTCATATATTGTAAAATGTTTGAAATGTGTTTATGAAGTTTATATGAGTTTGATGAATACAAAAATAGTGAGGTCTGTTTCCCAATTTGATGTTGTCAAATTTATATATATATATATATTTTTTTTTTTACTTTTTTTTACATTTAATTTATTCACTGTTGCGAATAAGCGGTGAGGAATCTTTATTTTAGATTATTTCATATGCCATATAATGATGACGTATTTTGTGTTTTTTTTTTTTTTTGTCTTGTGTTTTGTAACTGTTAACTGAGTAAATTAAGATCTTGAGAAGCACATATGCTGCTGACGAGGTCGGTTGTTCTGTCTCTCGCTCTTCAAATGAGAGTGCTGCTTTCTCCATGCTGTACGGGCAGACTGAAGGGGAGAGAGGTGTATCCCAAAAAAGTTTAATTGTGCTCTGTGTGTTTCTGCAGACCTGCTTTTTGCAGAATAAAACATCTTGAGACCTCATTGTCTTCATCGAGAACAACAAAACACAACCAGAGTAAACCTGTTACAAGAGCACAGTCTCAACATTAACCACATCAAATTTATATTTCTAGAGTCAGCATCTGGTGAAGTCACATTGGGGCTGGGGCAGTTCAGGTGGGAAGCGTGCATTCTGCAGTTACGTACAATTGCTTACTTTTTGGTTTTATCACATTCATCATGGAGGTGAGGAGAGGTGATTTCAATCTGGCCCCGAAAAAGGACACCATTCAGGGCCCCTATTAGCCACTGGGCCTCATGCATTCTGTCCCCCTTCATTCTGCGCACACAGAGAAACATTCAGGAGCAAAAAAACTTTTCAACACTGCCCCACAAATTTTATTTATAAAATAAATTGGATACTGAATACTGATACTTGCATTATGTTTTTATTATATCAGGGACACACCAAGCTGAAAATCGTCCGTTGAGCCATCGGCGAGCATCTTTCTGGTTAGTTTGTTTGGTGTGTTCCACATCCAAAACAAACCATGGCTAACAGTCAGATTCAGCCGTATATTTATGATCCAGAATCAGATCCAGAGGCTGAAATTTAACAAGAGCAGCATCAGCAACGATGTCTCTATGTGGTATGTACTGAAAATGTATATACAGTCAGGTCCATAAATATTGGGACATCGACACAATTCTAATCTTTTTGGCTCTATACACCACCACAATGGATTTGAAATGAAATGAACAAGATGTGATTTAACTACAGACTTTCAGCTTTAATTTGAGGGTATTTACATCCAAATCAGGTGAACAGTTTAGGAATTACAACGGTTTGTATATGTGCATCCCACTTTTTAAGGGACCAAAAGTAATGGGACAGATTAACAATCATAAATCAAACTTTCATTTTTTAATACTTGGTTGCAAATCCTTTGCAGTCAATTACAGCCTGAAGTCTGGAGATCAATTAGACATCAGCGTACGCTGGGTTTCATCCCTGGTGATGCTCTGCCAGGCCTCTACTGCAACTGTCTTCAGTTCCTGCTTGTTCTTGGGGCATTTTCCCTTCAGTTTTGTCTTCAGCAAGTGAAATGCATGCTCAATCGGATTTAGGTCAGGTGATTGACTTGGCCATTGCATACCATTCCACTTCTTTCCCTTAAAAATCTCTTTGGTTGCTTTCCAAACACCAAACTACCCGGAAGACCATGGAAAACAACTGTGGTGGATGATCGAAGAATTCTTTCCCTGGTGAAGAAAACACCCTTCACAACAGTTGGCCAGATCAAGAACACTCTCCAAGAGGTAGGTGTATGTGTGTCAAAGTCAACAATCAAGAGAAGACTTCACCAGAGTGAATACAGAGGGTTCACCACAATATGTAAACCATTGGTGAGTCTCTAAAACAGGAAGGCCAGATTAGAGTTTGCCAAACAACATCTAAATAAGCCTTCACAGTTCTGGAACAACATCCTATGGACAGATGAGACAAAGATCAACTTGTACCAGAGTGATGGAAAGAGAAGAGTATGGAGAAGGAAAGGAACTGCTCATGATCCAAAGCATACCACCTCATCAGTGAAGCATGGTGGTGATAGTGTCATGGTGTGGGCATGAATGGCTGCCAATGGAACTGGTTATCTTGTATTTATTGATGATGTGGCTGCTGACAAAAGCATTAGGATGAATTCTGAAGTGTTTCGGGCAATTATATCTGCTCATATTCAGACAAATGCTTCAGAAATCATTGGTCAGCGCTTCACAGTGCAGATGGACAATGACCCGAAGCATACTGCGAAAGCAACCAAAGAGATTTTTAAGGGAAAGAAGTGGAATGTTATGCAATGGCCAAGTCAATCACCTGACCTAAATCTGATTGAGCATGCATTTCACTTGCTGAAGACAAAACTGAAGGGAAAATGCCCCAAGAACAAGCAGGAACTGAAGACAGTTGCAGTAGAGGCCTGGCAAAGCATCACTAGGGATGAAACCCAGCGTACGCTGATGTCTAATTGATCTCCAGACTTCAGGCTGTAATTGACTGCAAAGGATTTGCAACCAAGTATTGAAAAAATGAAAGTTTGATTTATGATTGTTAATCTGTCCCATTACTTTTGGTCCCTTAAAAAGTGGGATGCACATATACAAACTGTCGTAATTCCTACACCGTTCACCTGATTTAGCTGTAAATACCCTCAAATTAAAGCTGAAAGTCTGCAGTTAAAGCACATCTTGTTCGTTTCATTTCAAATCCATTGTGGTGGTGTATAGAGCCAAAAAGATTAGAATTGTGTCGATGTCCCAATATTTATGGACCTGACTGTATTTGCTTAGCGGTTCTGGAAAATGACTAAGTTCCACTTCGTCGTCTTTTTTTTTTTTTTTTTTTTTAAGCGCTACATGTGGAAAGTGCAGTTTGATGACAACATCGCATGTTGTTTACTTGATGTGCTTACGCGCCGATAGCTAAGTTAACAACACAGAGATATTTAAAGGAGTTTTACTCACCGCCTGCGGTTCCAACACATGATCGTGACCCTTTTTCGTTGGGACTGCATTATCCTTAAGAAATAAACGATATGCAAATCCGGCGTCAAACTGGGCCTTGTTTGTAAAACAAGCATCTTCGAAATGCAGGGAACAAACACAAACACTTGCACAACTCCGTTGATGCTCTGTAAAAATAAACTCCATCCACTGGTCCCTTAATGCTGTTTTTTTTTTTTTTTTGGTAATCTGTGCAGGGTTGTCTTGCCCTGGCAACCAAAAACACACTTCTTTTGTGACAATTCGGTCTCTCGCTCTGATCAGTGAATGTCTGTTCTCTGTCTACTGTCTCTCTACTGTCACAGACAGATTGTTAATGGCTGGTCTATGTGGTAATAAATCGGGCAGGGCATCCAAACGCTCAAATATGACTTATCATCTGAAATATAAGTAGTAGAAACTTTACATGGCTGCTCAATCTAATGTTAATTGAGAAAATGTGCAATATTCAAGTGACTGCGTGGACTGTGGAAGCTGAATAGTAGTGTGCTTTACTGCATGACAATGTGCGTTTAGTCGACTAATCGCTTAAGTTTAGTCTTATTCCACCACTGCACCAAGGTGTGAGTCAGTTAAAGAATTACCGTCATGCAGTTGTATGCATAAAGAGCTGTTTTACGCAAAGGGTAGTGACATTGAAGAAAAGATTCAGTATGTGATTTTTGGTTGCTACATCATTCTCCTCGAAATTTGGCTAACATTCTGGCAAGGTTGTTCCAAGTTTATAAATGAATGTTCTTCCAGTGTGTTAATAGAATATCTGTATAAAGTTATCGTATGTTTAATAGTGTTCACAAGAGGTTAACAAGTCAAAAAAAATTCAGGAACATCATACTAACCAGTCTGTTAACACTGAGGAAACTAGATATTTTTGTGTACTTGGGATATTAAATAAAAATCTAATTACAAATCAAAATTCCTAGAATGTTACGTTGTTAATAAAAATTACGTTTAAATAATGTTTCCAGTGCATCATACTAACCTTAAAAACATTCCAATAACATTAAGAAAACTAAGAAAAGTTTGGAAAATGTTCTTTGAACAAAAACATTTTTTTTTAGCTGGGCTCATCGTTCCATTTGTATTATTTGATGGATTCACTCATTCTAAAATGTGGATAGTGATAAATAATCAACAGAAATGTTTAAACATGCTTCTGTTTCCCCACCTTGTTGTGTTGAACTGTTTCCTCAATCTCTCCTTCGATTTTTTTCTCTGCATTTAAGTTTCCACTGTAAGGACTTTAGTGCTGTATTGAGCTTGTATGATGAAACAACTTCACTGATGGGTCTGAATTTGTGATTGTCCGGTTCCTGTGAATCTCAGCACACTAATCACACCGGCTGTTTGACCTCCATATAGAAGAGTTTGAGTTTCTCTCTGCATAAACTACAGATCTCCTCAGATCCTGATGGACACTTCTCATTTCTCTCCTTCAGAAATGAAAGTTTTTTAGCACTAGATTACATGGAGGATGATCTCTTGAAGATCTTCTCCTGCAGACATGACACTCCTGAGTTTTCTTGGTTCTCCAAAACTGTTGAATACACTCTTTACAGAAACTTTGACTACATGATAAAAGAACAGGATCCTTAAAGATTTCACAGCACACGGTACAAGAAAAATCATCTGTAGATAGTGAATCCATTTTCACTCTTTGAGCTCCAGCAGTCGAAAATGTTTTTTCACTTTCTGAATAATCGTAAAATATGGAAAGCGAGAAACACAAAGATATTCAGTCTTTTTATTTAAAGTGGTTCTCTCATTTCTTTACTGATCGCTGATTCTTTTTTTTTTTTTTTGAGATATTGAGGAGGTCAAAACAGAAATAGACAGAAGGAGTAACAGAGTTTGAATGTTTTGAGGGTGGAGCTCATTGGTCGCTAGGCCATTTTGAGGGGGGCTGTTTAACCGTTTAAATCGTGACGTTGTTTCACCTTTTAACCTTCATCGTGAGTGAATTACAGTCGTTCGTAGACGTTTGGATTAATGCTGAATTAGGTGTTGATTTTGAAAAAAAGATAATCAACGTTGATAACGCGACGTTGTTTCGCCAGCATACCATTCTACATGGGGGAATAAACAAATGTACGTTCAATTAGCCCAGTGTGAATACATATGGATTTTTATTAAACTACGCTACAGGGGAACATGCAACATCTGACTAGACACAAACATACACACATTAAACAGATGCCAACGCAAGGAAGGCATGGATAGAGAGAGACAGAGAGAAAGAGAGAAAGAGAGCACTCGAATGCAAGAGAGTGGAGATTCAAGGTAGTATTTACTCATAAACTAAATCACAACCTGTAAAGAACCATCAAAGAATCTCATCACCTTAATTAAAAGGGGTCAAAGCCTAGAAGCGCATCTAAATAGTTAACAAGCGGTTACTTGGATTGGTTCTGGAGTTGCTGAGTAAAGTGTCCCAGTGCATGTATAATAATAAACCTTCATCATTTCATCCATCATCCGTCATTTCACTGCTCCGAAGTGAATCAACAAAGTTGCTGAAAACTGCCAGAAGGTCGGACTCCTCCCGGAAGGGTGTGGGAGAGGTTTTATCTGGTTTCCCAGTAACAACCCTTTTGGTTGGGTTGACCAGTAACAAGGCATATAGTTTCAGCGGGAAAGTGTTTCTTTGTCCCAGTGACACCTCATTTACATGTTTTATGACTGCCGTGATTAACTGGTAACCGAAACTATGGTGCAAATGGTATGATGCATTTTAGGATCACATAGAGTACATACTTGTTTGAGGAATAAAAAGCAGATCATTTTGATACAAAGGAAGAAACATGTAGGAGATCTTAAAGCAGAGATACACTCATATATCTGAATATAAGCATTGAGAGTCTAACTAATACAAATAAAGACTTGTAACTAGGCTACTACAGTAGTGAAACATACAAAAAAATACATGCATACACCAGATACATTTGTAACTGATTAATTATAGTCTAAATTAATAAAAGTGTGTGTGTGTTCTGTATTGTGAGAATGTGAGTTGGCTGGTCAGCCAGGCCCATTTGGTGTGTGGCATCGAGGGCTATCTAGTTATCTCAGAATGTGTTTGAAGTCGAATGGGGAGACCCGAGAGTAAACATTGCCATTAAGCACTCATATAAATGTATACCATGGGCCCAGATTCTGTAATTTATATGCAAATGTTAAAAGGCTAAAAGAATCCCTACAACATAAAGCCTAAACGATCTATGCTACACATAAATAGGTAATTTTGAGTAGAAAATTATTTCACAAAACAGTAAGTTGCTAAACCTAACGACAAAATAAACCATAAAACAGTGTAAATACAACTCGAAAACACTGAACATTTTAACCTTTTAAACAGTGGTGGACGAAGTACTCAAATCAAGTACTTGAGTAAAAGTACAGATACATATGGTAAAATATTACTCCAGTAAAAGTAAAAGTACTCCTTTTTCAATTTTACTCAAGTGAAAGTACAAAAGTACTCAATTTTTTATGTACTTAAGTAAAAAAGTACTGCAATTTTATATAGGCTACTTAATTTAATTTTATATTAGCACATTTTTTATAATCCTACTGCTCAAAATACCTTGGATTTTTTCAAAATAACCACTATATGGAGTCAAGATATATTTTTGTTGTTGATATGGACTACGCTGATGAGAGTAATGTTCACTGTGAAGCTTACACTGTGATGTACCTGAGAGAAAACGGAGATGACCATCTGATTTTCACCAGTAAGAACAAAGTATTTTAAATTTAGTTGTTTTACAGAACATCAAAGTTACAGTACAGACCAAAAGTTTGGACACACCTCCTCATTCAAAGAGTTTTCTTTATTTTCATGACTATGAAAATTGTAGAGTCACACTGAAGGCATCAAGGGCTATTTGACCAAGAAGGAGAGTGATGGGGTGCTGCGCCAGATGACCTGGCCTCCACAGTCACCGGACCTGAACCCAATCGAGATGGTTTAGGGGTGAACTGGACCGCAGACAGAAGGCAAAAGGGTCAACAAGTGCTAAGCATCTCTCGGGGAACTCCTTCAAGACTGTTGGAAGACCATTTCAGGTGACTACCTCTTGAAGCTCATCAAGAAAATGCCAAGAGTGTGCAAAGCAGTAATCAAAGCAAAAGGTGGCTACTTTGAAGAACCTACAATATGACATATTTTCAGTTGTTTCACACTTTTTTGTTATGTATGTAATTCCATATATAATTCCACATGTGTTAATTCATAGTTTTGATGCCTTCAGCGTGAATCTACTATTTTCATAGTCATGAAAATAAAGAAAACTCTTTGAATGAGAAGGTGTGTCCAAACTTTTGGTCTGTACTGTATATATGCCATGATAATAAGGCCTGAAGTTAGGAAGAACATTTTAAGGAAAAAAATTATAAAAAAAATGTCATAATGATTTTTTCCTTCTCAAATCTTGTCTGTGGTTTAAAAACACCTCTGGCCAAACGGGGTGTATCTCTTCCCACTGATAATTACTGTAGTTACCATGTTCTGAACATCACATCCTTTCTTTTCTAACCAGATGTAATCTATATTATATATATATATAGGTGGCTGAATAAAAATATTTGGACATTATTTATAAAAATTACATAGACTTAGCATCAACAAGCTTTTTAGCTAGACAGTTAGCATCAGCTAACAATATTTACTTATTTTCAGTACGATGAACATTCATGTCTGTCTACTCGTCTAGTTAATCCAAACAATATACATATGTATAACGTTACTGTCGATAAACAATATAAAAAAGACGTCACATAGGACATTTTAATAAAACTGTTAACATTACGGCAGCAGTGAATTTGTACGTGCATGAGTTATTGCATTTAATCTGTGTTATTTTATGGGGTTTTATTGTTGTTGTTTTTTGTTTTTTTTACCTAAAATTGATGTGTCTGCATCGTCTGCACTCGAGCATTTCAGTGGGCTTAAATAGATCACTCTTTACAACGGATTTAGTTTCCAAACAACTGACAGTTTTGACCTAAATATGATTTTCAGTTACAATAATTAATCCAAAATTTCGACATTAATAACTTACATTTAGCAACGTCAGACGCACGCGCGCTCACAAGGTCTCCCGGTTCTTACTTCTGGAGACTCGCACTAAACGGTTCATTTGAATCAGTGAGTGGTCGACACCAGAACAGCTGCAATCGGATCATTCTAATTCCTAAACGAATTGTTTGTTGTGATTCGCAATCCGATTTAAAAGTTTATTTAGAAAAGACTCAGTTCGTTCAAGATGAATCAGACACCGCTTCTGCGTGTCGGAGCACATGATATAATATAGGGAGTAACGATATGTTTTATGAAATGTAGTGAAGTAAAAAGTACGATTTTATGCTTTGGAATGAAGTGAAGTAAAAGTAAAAGTTGCTCAAAATAAAACTACTCCAGTAAAGTACAGATACTTGAAAAATGTACTTAAGTACAGTAACGAAGTAAAGCTACTCCGTTACTGTCCACCACTGCTTTTAAATTATTAATGCACCAGTGCATGATGGGAAAAACTGGATTGTAACTTTGATATTTACTTAAAGAATCCTTGTAAACATAAACAATTCAAAGTAAAATTTCAAACTTTAATTTCTACAAGCTTAAATTGATTAGTAATATAGAATTTACTTCATTTTTTAATTCTTGCCTGAACTTGCCTTGAAATTATTTGGTGTATAAATTAATTTGTTTTTATGTAGTATTTACTTCACCACAAAATAATTTTTTTATCAGTGTCAGAGAGTAATTGACTCCGTCTAGAGCTTTAAGCAGGTGCACTTTTTTTACAGTGAATGAAAACTTTTGAAGCGTATATATGCCGTATGATTATGTGATTAAAATCATACTTAAAAGATTTTACTGAGGTGGGGATTATTGTGAGCAAACATAAACTTAAATTTAATCTGAACACACTTTATATATGTAATCTGATATCTTTTTTTTCTGAACTGAATTCTGAACTGCTGCGTGAATTTATGCATGAACATTCATCAAACATATAAGGTGTGAATTCTGGGTCTGGTCCTAGTGATTTATAAAAATAAACGGTAAATCTACATTCTAAAGACGGTACATTCTAAAGTAACGGTCGCCTAAAAAAACTCACATTTCGCTCAGCTAGAATATTTTAAACTCATGTGCGAAAGGGTTAAACTAATGCTGCTGAAATGGAGATCAAGGGCACTAGCTGTGGCTCCAGCTGGCAGATCAAAAGGCGGACTTCGGGAGACAGACACACTCTGTGAGTTTAGAAGTCCCATCTCTTTAGCCTTGCATACACATGACACACTATCACATTTTTATAGCTGATCCAGTGGGTATCCAGACCAAATGGTAGACCTGCACCCAGGAATGAGTAAAAGATCCGCACCAAAGTGGGAAGCAAACTTGAGTTTGATTAAATCGTACCAAACAAGACAGGCGTGAATACACCCTTTTTTTGGAAGTCACCATTATAGCAATCAGTGTTTGTTTTAGTTGGATTACTTTTTATTTATATTTGTCACAGTTTTTTGTAAAATAAGCAATGTTTGGAAGATCCTAATAAAATGATCTTCTATAAGACTAGAGTGTGTCAGGTGATCAGTTTATCGGCACGGGGAAAGGTGTTAAGAGTTTAACTTTTTTCAGCTGTCAAAGATTCTAGATCCTCACCACCAGTGAAGGAAGGTCGATCCAGACATACAGGTGTAATGTTTACTAATTGGACTGTAAGATTCGCAGACAGGAAAATGCAGAAATCCAGAAGAATGGCAAGAGAGTGTCAGTGAAGGTGGTTGTGAATGTGTGTAGATGTGTGTTAGTTACAGGATCAGAGAATGACACTGTTCCTCTCTCATAGTCCAGATCCACTCTAACACGCTCAAGATCCTGTTCAACAGGAAAACCAAACAGTGTAGTTAGTCCGTACTGCACACCCCAGACTTCGGTGGTATAGAAATCACATCCCTTCCTTTGGTTTGATGCTGTTGTTACACCAAGACTCCACTTGAAACATGCTTTAACCTCCACATCCCAGCAGTGTGTTCCTGAATTAAAACCCTCTGAGCCCAGAACACATGGATAATGGTCAAATCTCTCTGGATTATTAGGAAGCAATTGTTTGTTCTTGCAGTTTCTCATATTGGTCAGATCATCAGACATGACGAGCCACTGATTTGCAGTGTTTGGATCCAGAATCACAGGCGCTGATGAAACACAATCAACAGCAGCTGCTTTTATTCTGATGTTCATATAATGATCAAGAGTGAACCCAAGATTATTATGAATGATGAACACTTGTCCTAGTGATCAAACACATCATACATTTTTCTCTAATCACAGTCAATGTTACAGTTAGTATGTGATGAAGAAATTTTAGATTTGCATCCACATCAACAGAAAGTGATACTGACAAAATCAAACTGAAGTGTATAAATCTGCTGTAGCACTGTTACTGTAAATATCATGTTCTTCTCTTGTTTAGAGCTCATTTTGGTGCCATAGCTCATCTGGTTATTCACACATAAAGCTAAAATCTGGAAATATCCATGTGCCAGTTCTAGTGTGTATGTGTAACAACACAGATTTTTCAGACTCACTGTTTTGGATGATGTCCTGCATCTTCTTCCAGACTCTGAAGGGCAGGTTTCCCAAGTAACGTGGCACATGAATCAAGGCTCCAGAAGGAGTCTGTGGATCCGGCTCTGATGACATCTGGACTCTGGACGAACATTCAGGATAAGAACTGCAGTGACTTTGGCTTCAGAAGCAGAGAGACCAGAGACACCAGAAGATCACTCACCTTTCCATTGAGACTGGAAACTCCTGCAGAACAAACACACCATTGATCAGCAACAACTCAATCAATCTATCAGTCAATCCATGATCTGAAATAAGACCTTTAGAAAGCAGACATCATTGGCTTCCATCATCTCCTCTGTCTTTTTGACTGTCTGTGAAAGAGCTGAGATGTGTCTGTTGATCTCCTCCAGCTTCTCCTTCATCATCTGCTTCTTCTGTTTCTCTTCCTCCCTCAGTGCAGTGATTGTAGCTTCTTCTTCATCTCTGAGAAACTGATGAAGCTTCTCAAACTGCTGTTTAATCTGATGCTCTGTGTGCTCAGCTTGAGACTGAAATCAATCATATTCACTTCAGTCATCTCAAAAACACAGCATATTCTAGAACTGACCTATTCAATTGGCAGCCCGTGGACCAAATTCTATAGTTATAGCAACAGATATTCCAAAATGAAAATTTGCATTTTCTCACCCTAGGCACGTCCAAGATATAGGTGACTTTTTTTTCTTCTTCAGTAGAAATAGATAGTAGTAGATAATTTTACCATTATTACTACCTGTAATCCAAAACCATCATCTTGGCTGGCCTGAGGGTGAGTAAATTAACAGCAAATGTTTTGGGGTGACCCATCCCTTTAAATGGAAAATTGCTAAAGAAAATTAGATTATATTACCAGTACAGTATAACCAGTTTATGGCTGTAGCAATACATTTTTACTCCCAACTGATCACATGTTGATGCTTGCTCAGGACCCTTTGGCATCCCTTTTTAATGCACCCCTTTAGTGGAATTTTTCGACATGCTCCATCCCCAATTGCTTTAAATAAGCAACCTTTATATATACAGATGCGAAAGGCATTGAGAATTTTATCATCATGATTAAATGATATATTGGGTAATAATATTTTGCATTATTGCATATATGTTGGGGTGTGATTTTTCAATGTAAACGGTCACAACCATTTTATTAACATTACACTATTTACACATTTGTGAGCAGTAACCCGACCCTTTATAAAATACAACATGCAGATACAGCTACAGTCATAAAAAAATAACGATTGATTTGTGAGAGGATCACCGTCTTCACCCATGGTAATGCTCAGACCCTATGTGCACTGTGCAGTCTGTGCGCAAATTCAAAAATTGCCACCAGAAGAAACGTTACATCAGCTTTGGTTGTGAAATGCCATTGGCTCTTGTGTGTCTCTTGACCGACTGCATCATGCTAATGTTTGGAGTATCTTTTTGAATGAGAAAATTCTGTCATTAAGTACTCACCCTCATGTCGTTCCAAACCCTTATGACCTTCATTCATCTTTGGAACACAAATTAAGTTATTATTGATGAAATTGGAGAGCTTTCTGACCCTCAATAGGCAGCAACGCAACTTTAATGTTCCCAGGTCCAGAAATGTAGTAAGGACATCGGTAAAACAGTCCATGTGACATCAGTGGTGTATAATACAATTTTGCGAAAGCTAGAATTTTTTTGTGCACAGAACGTCTTCCACCATTTTGGAAAGTTCCATAAGTACGTAATCAATGTAATCAGTGTTGTTTACTTTTGGGAGGAAAGAGCATGCATGAATGTAATCGGCCTAATCAGCGTTGTTTACGCTTAGGGGAAGTGTGTGTATGCATTGTGATGCTCTCTAAAATGGCAAAAGACGCTAACTCGGGGGAGAAGAATTGTTTGTTTTCTTTGTGCACAAAAAGTATTCTCATAACTTGGTAAAACTGAAGTTGAGCCACAGATGTCATATGGACTGCTTTACCGTTTCTGGCCCTGAAAAAATTACAGTTGCTTTGCTGTCTATGGAGGGTCAAAGAAACGCTCCGATTTAATAAAAAATATCCTAATTTGTATTCCGAAGATGAACAAAGGTTTTACCGCTTTGGAACGACATGAGGCAGGGTAATTAATGACATAATTTTAATTTTGAGGTGAACTAACCCTTTAAATGCAAGGCAAACAGCTGAAAGCAACGGAGTACCCTGCACGTCAAAAAGTGGCGCTAAAGGGGTACCCTGTGTGTTACAAAAGGATGTTAAAGGGGTACCTTCAGCATCAAAAATTGACACCAAAGGCTCCTGACCAAGCGTCAATACGTGAGTTGGGAGCACATTTTGTTTTCAGATTTATATTTAGACTTTACACTATTATATGTAAAAATAAATTTTTTTCACAGTTCAGCACTGTTTTGTACATAAGTATAAAGAAGAAAGTTTTCAAAAACGCAGATCTACATGAATCACATAAATTACCTATTCTGTATTAGGGCTGTCACTTTTGGATTTAGATTTTTAAGACATAAGTGTTCATTGAATCAATTGTAAAATTGATTTTCCATGTCTAAAAAAAATATATATACATCAACTCCAAATAATGTAAGAATGCATAGAAAGTGCTGGAAATGCACAAGTCAGCAATATTTCTTATTTATTAGCATGAAGTTTCGTGTAGAATAACAAACAGCAACAGGGGCGTAGCACCAAATTCAGGGGCCTGTATACTCTCAATGTCAGTGGGCCCCCTACACATGCAATTGTACGATGCGGGTTAGCAAAATGAAAATTCAATTTTGAATGATTTTTTTTTATTTATTATTTGAATATAAACAAGTCTAAATAGTGTTTAAATCTATTTGGCCTACTTGTGCTCAAATACCTTTAAACCTTAGGCTACATCGGGTTTGTGTACTAACAATTTGATCCATGATACTGATGCAAGTTTTAAATTAAAAACATTTATTTTGAACAGGAGAACACGAGACAACTGTACCCTCACAAACCAATCAAATAAGCCCGCCATAATAAAAAAAAAAAAGTAAACTATAAAAAAATTAATAAAAGTCAAATGAGATGTAATCTACATCCCAGTAAATGCCCACTGACGAGTCTTTTTGTTTGCAAAATCAGTGATGAGATCTGTAAAGTACAACTGGTTGGCCAATTGGCTTTCAATTGACAGAATGGCGAGGCTGTTTAGTCTATCCTAGCCCATTGTTGATATTCACACCAGAATTTAAATTGTGTTATTTATTCACCCTCATGTCATCCTCACAGTGATATTGGTAGGCACATCTACATGTGCAGAAATATAGGCAGATAATTTATTAAGGAGTTTGAGAATATATCACACATTATAAGCAATAGTAGGGCTAGTAACTTTACACTGTGCTGCCACTCTTTCCACCACTCCAATAGCACTAGGCAATAGCACACACATTGAATCGAAAGGCTTACTTATTTAAGGTAAACAACTCACAATTAGGAAGCAAGGGGGAGCTCGCCCTTTGAGCAATGATCTCACCTTGTCTTTTCTCATTTCTGCTCTCAGTCTCAGCCTCATCTCAGCCAATGCTGCTACTGCTGGTGTGTCAGAACCACTGGTTGTTTCTGAAACTGGTTAATGTTGGCAATCTGATGTTAGCTGGCCTGGCCCATAAATTACTTACAGCAACAAGCAGCCTGGTTGACTAAGCTAAAGATTTAACATTAGCATATAAACATTAGTAGCAGCTGTCTGGAGTTGACTACGTTAACTTTAATTGGATATAGGTGCATAACAAGCAAACTCAGTTCACCTTTTGGAAAGAAAGCATTCAGCCTTCTTTCTTTTTCCTTCCTGTCTTTCTTTAAAGCCCGATTTGGGCTTTTTGCGCAGCATGATCAGGCTCCAAGGCTCTAGACTCACTGTGTTACTTGTTTGCCGCTGGCTGCCGTCTATGGGCGGACTAAACCATTTGGGGCGGGGGGGTCCAGAGTGTCTGGCACTGAGTTCATTCTCTCAGTTGGTGTTATCAATATATTTTGAAATGAATAATGACATTAATTGGAGGGCCCAATTAATTCGAATTAGGCTACAAAAAAAAAAAAAAATTGATGGGATTTCAAAGGGCCCTAGACGGGGCCCTGGGTAGTCAGGTCCACTTTTCCCCCCACTACCACACCCATGAACAGCATGGGAGTGCAACATTCTCTAACAAAGTATATGCAGAGTGGACTCACGATCGGACAGTCTGCATACCACTTTGTCCTTCTTAATATTTTGGTTTTCAGTCCAAAACCCGAAGTGCTTCCATATCGATATTCAGGGTTATCACTCGTCTTTCATGTTGCACAGGTTTATTGCCATTGTCCTCCATTTTCTTTGCAAAACACTAGATGCAGCGATTGAACCCATGAAACTATAGCTGCGTCAAATTGCTCTGTATTTTCTGCCTAGCTTTCGCAACGCCTTTTGCACTTTCGGAATTCTTTATTTTCTTTTTCTGCTTGTTTGTGAGTTTTGTTTAATCTACATTTTTTTATAGTTTAATTCTTTTAAAATTAATAGTGTACATATTTGGTTAAAATCGAATCCCTATTTTTGATTTCGAAACTTTTTTTGGTTGGTCTGATCGATTGTGCAATCGATTTTCAAATGAAAAAGTGACAGCGCTATTCTGTATACATATAATTATGATTTTGGCCAAAGATGACTAGTTTGTATACCTGTTAACAATCTCCCCAGTTTCTCTCAAAATGCAACTATTTAGTTTTTTGAGCAACTAGATACTCAGAAATGAGCAACTAGATACTCAGAAATGAACTGATATTAACATTAATCATTTAAAATGTTGACTTATAATGGCTTACAACAAAAAATAAAAATTAAATTAAATATTTCATTTTCCCTTTGTCTTTTTCTGTCCTGCACCCTAGAATGTTTCCTCTATTAGTTTTGGTCATGTGACTGTGTAACAGCAATGTCCAAGGGTGATCATGAGCAAGTAAGCATTATTTATTATTTTATTATTTACGTCACTTCCTGTTTGTTGTTGCCGTTTGTACTGCATTTGAGCTCAGTCACTATATTCTTTTTATCGACTATTTTTTACCTTAAAAAAAAAAACATTTTATACACCATAATTTCTGTTTCTATAAAGTGTGAATATAATATATTCTACAAAAAAGTATTCTACAACAAAAACAATCAGAGTGCCTCATTATCACTAGTTTTATTTTGATCTCTCGGGTCCGCTATTAGCTTATATCCCATTAGCATCGGCAGCATGATTGCTGCTAACTGCGCTTTAGTTACTTATACTCTGTTCACACACATTACCATTGCTTTACTCACTGATACTTGCTTTAATGGTGGATGAATGTCTACCTTTGATTGCAGGTGAGATACGTTGGAGGCCGTGGAGAAGCAGATTCACAACCTGGAGGTGAGACAGGCCAAGCTGAGAGAGCGGAGAGCCGCGCTGGAATCATCCCTGGCTGACGCTCACAAGTCCGGGGTAAGTATGCAGCGCGCTGCTAACAGTCCCACCACGTCTACTCCGTGTGTTTCTCTGTACAGGCCTGGGACACCCAGGACGTGATCTTCAGAGATGTCCTTCACTCCAGCACCAGGACACCACGGACCCTGGGTGCATCCACAGTGGAGGACGCGAGCCAGGCCCTGGGCGACGACTTCTCCCCCTCCGGTCTTTGAGATCTCCACCCAGAACCGCTTCGCTCCTCTCCATGAGATGGGACGCGACGCTGTGATCATCGGAGGCTCCATTGTCCGACATGTCCGTACTACGTTAGCCGAAGGTAAAGTGGACACTCACTGTTTCCCTGGTGCTCGTGTTCTCGATGTTTCTGCGTAGATACCCGTGATCCTGAAGGACGACGAGAGCCCCAGAGCGGTCGTGCTTCATGCCGGGGTTAACGACACCACACTGCGGCAGAAGGAGACCCTGAAGAGGGACTTCAGGACTCTGATCGAGACGGTTCGCAGCACGACGCCCGCGGCGACGATCATAATGTCAGGACCATTGCCCACGTATCGATGAGGACATGAAAGGTTCAGTAGACTTGTTGCTTTAAATGAATGGTTGTTGTCATGGTGTAAAGAACAGAAACTGCTATTTGTTAATAATTGGAATCTTTTCTGGGAGCGTCCTAGACTGTTTCGCGTTGATGGATTATACCCCAGCAGAGGCGGAGCGGAGCTGCTCTCTGACAACATCTCCAGGACACTTTGCTTCATATGACTAGTAAGCCCATTCTCAAATAACTATTATGATGACATTTCTACCCGCTTGAATGATAGAAGTACTTGTGCTGTACTATCTATTAAGACTGTGTATGTTCCCCGAATAGTGAGGTAAAAATATAAATTTAATGTAGGATCTAGAAAAAATCTTATCTTGATTAAACCAGAAAAATGTAAAGTAAATGAACAAAAACTATTTTTAATGTTTGGGCTCATAAATATTAGATCACTCACACCAAAAGCAGTTATTGTAAATTAAATTATCACAGATAATAGTTTTGATTTACTCTGCTTGACTGAAACCTGGCTAAAACCAAATGATTATTTTGGTCTAAATGAGTCTACCCCACCAAACTACTGTTATAAACATGAGCCCCGTCAGACTGGTCGTGGCGGGGGTGTTGCAACAATATATAGTGATATTCTCAATGTTACCCAGAAAACAGGATACAGGTTTAACTCTTTTGAAATATTTCTGCTAAATGTTACTCTGTCAGACATGCAAAAGAAATCTAATGTATCTCTTGCCCTGGCTACTGTGTATAGTCCACCAGGGCCGTATACAGAACTCCTAAAATAATTTTCAGATTTCCTCTCAGATATTCTAGTTACAGTTGATAAGGCGCTAATCATGGGAGATTTTAATATTCACGTTGATAATTTAAATGATGCATTAGGACTTACGTTTACTGACCTAATAAACTCTTTTGGAGTCAAGCAAAATGTTACCGGGCCCACTCATTGTTTTAATCATACACTAGATTAAATTATATCGCATGGAATCGATCTTCTTCTGCTATAGATATTGTACCTCAAAGTGATGATATTGCAGACCATTTCCTTGTATCGTGCATGCTGCGTATAACTGATATTAACTATATGTCGCAGCGATACCGTCTGGGCAGAGCTATTGTTCCAGCCACCAAAGAAAGATTCGCAAATAACCTGCCTGATCTATCTCAACTGCTATTTGTTCCCAAAAATGCACACATGAACTAGACGAAATGACTGGCAACATGGGCACTATTTTCTCTAATACATTAGAAGCTGTTGCCATCAAATTGAAAAAGGTTAGAAAAAAACTTACTTTTAACAGTAATACTCACTCTCTCAAGAAAGAAAATTCATAGTCTTAACGAAAATGGAGAAAAACTAACTTGGAAGTTTTTAGATTTGCATGGAAAAACAGTATGTCCAGCTATAGACAGGCTCTAAAAACTGCTAATGTAGAGCATATACACAAACTCATAGAAAATAACCAAAACAATCCAAGGTTTTTATTTAGCACAGTGGCTAAATTAACAATTTACCAGACTCCACCTGATTCAAATATTCCATCAACTTTTAATAGTAATGACTTTATGAATTTCTTCACTGATAAAATAGATAACATTAGAAATACAATAGCGAATGTAGATTCTACAGCGTCTAACACTTCAGTTTCATCAATCGCACCCAAAGATAAACTGCAGTGCTTTACAAATATAGGACAGGAAGAGCTAAATAAACTTATCACTGTATGTAAACCAACAACATGTTTATTAGATCCTGTACACACTAAATTCCTGAAAGAGCTGTTACCTGTAGCCGAAGAACCGCTTCTCAATATCATTAACTCGTCATTATCTTTAGGTCACGTCCCAAAACAATTCAAGCTGGCGGTTATTAAGCCTCTTATTAAGAAACCAAAACTAGATCCTAGTGAGCTGGCAAATTATAGGCCTATTTCAAATCTTCCATTTATGTCTAAAATTTTAGAAAAAGTTGTGTCTGCTCAATTGAGCTCCTTCCTGCAAAAAAAATGATCTGTATGAAAAATTTCAGTCAGGTTTCAGACCCCACTATAGAACAGAAACTGCACTTGTTAAAATTACAAATGACCTGTTTCTTGCGACAGATTAAGGCCGCTTCTCATTGCTAGTTTTACTTGATCTTAGTGCTGCGTTCGACACAATAGATCATGACATACTCATAGATCGATTACAAAACTATACAGGTATTCAAGGGCAGGCTCTAAGATGGTTTAGATCCTACCTGTCCGATCACTACCATTTTGTTTAATTAAACGGGGAGTCATCTCATTTATCATCAGTAAAATATGGAGTGCCACAAGGATCCGTTCTTGGTCCCCTTCTATTTTCAATATACATGTTGCCCCTTGGTAATATTATTAGAAAATACGGAATTAGCTTCCACTGTTATGCTGATGATACTCAGCTATATATGAAAGTGAAAATGAAATGACATTCAGCCAAGTATGTGACCCATACTATGAATTTGTGCTCTGCATTTAACCCATCCAAAGTGCACACACACAGAGCAGTGAACACACACACACACTGTGAACACACACCCGGAGCAGTGTTCAGCCATTTATGTTGCGGCGCCCGGGGAGCAGTTGGGGGTTCGATGCCTTGCTCAAGGGCACCTAAGTCGTGGTATTGAAGGTGGAGAGAGAACTGTACATGCACTCCCCCCACCCACAATTCCTGCCAGCCCTGGACACGAACTCACAACCTTTCGATTGGGAGTCCGACTCTCTAACCATTAGGCCACGACTTCCCTAGTCCCTTCCCATATATCTCAACTTCTAAATTATCTAAGCTAACAGAGTGTGTTAAAAATGTAAAAGATTGGATGACCAATAATTTTCTCCTATTAAATTTGTATAAGACAGAGATATTAATTATTGGACCAAAAACAGTACACAGAATCTTGTAGATTACTATTTGCAACTAGACGGATGTACTGTTACTTCCTCTACAGTCAAAAATATGGGTGTTATATTAAACAGCAACTTGTCTTTTGAAAATCATATTTCCCATGTTACAAAAACTGCATTCTTCCATCTTAGAAACATTTCCAAGTTACGAAACATGTTATCTGTTTCTGATGCAGAAAAGCTAGTTCATGCATTCATGACCTCTAGACTGGACTATTGTAATGCACTTCTAGGTGGTTGTCCTGCTTCGTCAATAAACAAGCTACAGGCAGTCCAAAATGCAGTGGCTAGAGTCCTTACCATGTCAAAAAAATATGATCATATTACCCCAATTTTACACCCTCTGCACTGGCTACCTATTAAGTTCCGTATTAGTTACAAATTATTATTACTTACTAGAGCTTAGATCAGGCCCAACAAATCAAGCCCGACCCTACCTGAGCCCGAGCACGTTGTGTCCGAGCCCGGCCGACACGTTCACTGTAATTATGAGCCCGAGCCAGATTTAAACCCGACCATTTTTAATATGTGGGCCGTTATAACCAGGGCGGTGCCAGATTTTTTTTTTACCGCAGGTGCTGCTGTGCTAGATCATTTAGGTTATGGGGGAGCTGCACAGTTATATATATATTATTTAATGCACGAGACAAAGCCAACACATATGTTATCACTCCCCAGGACTAGTTTAAAATGTTTCCATACCTCCGATTTTCCTCCAAACTTGCTCAAAGTTAATTCTCCTGTTTTAATTTTTTTCTTTGCTTCTTCAAGCTCCATGTTGCACTTAAGCTACTGAATAGTACAGCACGCACAGCAGGTGTGATGCGTCACGCATGCGGGACTGCGAGTGGACGAGACGCTGGGCATGACACGTGACGTGCTTTATCAAGGGCCCGACCTAACACTGCCTGAGGATGGTGGCGGGAAATATCAGCTCGGGCTCGGGCTCGGTCAGAGAATCTAAGCTCTATTTCTTACCTATAAGGCCCTAAATGGTTTAGTTCCTGCATACCTAACTAGCCTTATACCATGTTACAATCCATCAGGCTACCTAAGGTCACAAAACACTGGACTTTCGCTAGTTCCTAGGATAGCAAAGTCCACTAAAGGAGGTAGAGCTTTTTCACATTTGGCTCCCAAACTCTGGAATAGCCTTCCTGATAATGTCCGGGGTTCAAACACACTCTCTCTGTTTAAATCTAGATTAAAAACACATTTCTTTCGCCAAGCATTTGAATAATGTATCTCTTAAATTGTGAGTGTAGTTGCATCTGATCAAATGTGCATTCTTATTCATTAGCTTGGGTTAAACTAATTTTACTTTGTTGGATCAGCAGCTATGCTAATGATCTCTCTATTTTGTTTCTATGTTTTGCCACGGGATTTACACAAGCTCCAGTCTGGATCCAGAACACCTGAGAAGAGATGATGCTGACCCTCAGAGGACATCAGATGATGCTAACCCTGAATCAACAAACAGAACTAACAAATATTGCTACAAGTGTGACTGCATCATATAATAATTGCTGTTAATAATATTCATTGTCTGGCTGACTACATCTTGTATTAATTTTTCTGAAAAATCCTGTCATACGTGCACAAACTGACAGTCACCACTTATAAGCTACTTCTAAATATTGTAGAAACGTAATTTTCTGTAAAGTTGCTTTGTAACAATTTGTATTGTAAAAAGCGCTATACAAATAAACTTGAATTGAAAACTTGAATTATGTTCAGATGTTCAGTAACTTGAAGTTTTCACTCTTCTCCATGTCAAAGGTTATTTATACATACAGTATATAATACATACTTTAAAATAACATTTATTTCAGTGGTGCAAATCAGAATTTTCATCAGCTGTTACTCCAGTTCTCAGAGTCATATGATCCTTCAGAGATCATTCTAATATATTTATTTATTACCAGTGCTGGAAACAGTTTTGATGCTTAATACTTTTTGGAACGTGACATTTTGTTTAGGATTCTCTGATGAATAGAAAGCTAAAGAGAACATCACTGATAGTAAATTAACATATGGAATTGATTTCTAAAGGACTATGTGACACTGAAGACTGGAGTAAAGGTTGATGAATATACACACACACACACACACACACACACACACACACTATATACATTTTATCTTTATATCCAAATAAAAATAGACTATAGATATTCAGTATATGACCAAAGTTACTAGTAACTAACTACTTGAGTAGGTTTTTATTTTTATTTTTATTTTTTATCTGATACTTTTTTACTCTTACTCAAGTAGCTATTCAGACTATTACTTTTACTTTTACTTTTATTTGAGTAAATATTTCTATAAGTACTTTTACTTTTACTTGAGTAGTTTTCGGGTACTCTAGCTACCTCTGGTGGTCAATAGGGGAACATGCAACTGCATCAGAAAACCTAGTTCAGCAGTTCTAATCAAATTTGCAAAAATGTCAAAAGAATTGATTCTCACCTTTATGTATTGAATTGTTTTCTCAAACTCTCCTTTAATTTTTGCATTGTGTTTAGGTCTCTCTTGAAAGAACTTCAGTGCTGTATAGAGCTTCTCCTGGAATTAAAATGACTGAATGTATATGAGCAAAATGATGCAGAGAAATTGTTATATATTTATGATATACAACTTTTATAAGTTTTTATCCTCATATTTAAATCTGTCTTACCTTGTATGATGAAACAATCTCACTGATGGGTCTAAATGTGTGATTGTTGTGTGTCGGTGAATCCCTGCACACTAAACACACAGGATGTTTGTCCTCCAGACAGAAGAGTTTGAGTTTCTCTCCGTGTAAACTGCAGATCTCCTCAGATCCTGATGAACTCCTCTCATTCCTCTCCTTCAGGAGCAGATCACACAAGTCTTTTAACACAAGATTACATATAGGATCATGACTTGCCAGTTTTTTGCAGAGAGGACACTCCCGAGTTTCCTCGATTCTCCAGAAATGTTGAAGACAGTCTTTACAGAAACTGTGGCCACATGATAAAACTTCAGGATCCTTGAAGATTTCATAACACACGGGACAAGAAAAATCAGCTTCAGAGATTGAATCCATTTTCACTGTTTGAGCTCCAGCAATCCAGAATTTTACTTTCACTTTCTGAATGATGTTGCAAAATGTAGTTACCACAAGAATCCAAGAATCACAAAGAATTGCTCACTGCTGACCTCAGTAATTGGGGGGGGGGGTTGCAGCCAGGGGCCACTTATGCTTTTAGGGGCGCACTTTTAAAATTTATTTTAACCTACCTTCTGTATTATTCATTCTGTCATTTCTGTCATTCTGTCATAAGCTAACAATTTCAACTCAAATGTTTCATCGTGTTTACACACACCAGCCACAATAACACTGTAACTCTGATATAGGTTTATGTTTTATTTATTTTTTTCCTTTTGATTCTATATATTTCCAAATGTGTTAACTATATCATGAAATATCTTGATTGTCAAATATGTTTAAGTAAATGAGCACTGTAGCTTTATAGTGTAGCTAATCTATATGTCTTTTTTACTTAAGTACCAGATATGGGTGTCATGCCATAAAATATATTTTTTTATATGACTGACTTTGTTATTTTATGTTAATTTAATAAAAACATTGTAAGTTATTAATTATAAGACTTAAATTTTACAGAAGAAGAGCAAATAACATTAACATTATCAAAAAAATATTCTTCTTTGTTCTTTGAGAGTTAAAGCACTCATATAAACTCCCATTAAAAACACTGAAGCTGTTTACATTGTGAAGTGAATTTCTTACATTCATTTGCATGACAAGCCAGCGAACACAGATTTGAATTTTGCAAATATAGTTTACAGGAAAAACTGCATTGTACCCCGATTGTTTGGTGAAATTTAGAGGGGGGCCAAACTTGTTGACATGGGGGCACAGTCAGTAGAGGTTCGTGCTGCAGAGCCAGGCGAAAGTATAAACAAGGCTTAAAGTCTGGTAAACCGTCTATAGAAGTTGGCAAAGCCAAGGAACCGTTGTAACTCTTTGATGGTGGTAGGAGTGGGCCAATCTCTGACGGCATTTACCTTCCCCTCGTCCATCCCGATGCCACTGCTGCTGATGTTGTATCCAAGGAACTGCACTGAGGGCTGATGGAAAGAGCACTTTTCGGCCTTGAGATAGAGTTGAAAGGCCCTCAGGCGTTGCTGGACCTCCACAACGTGGCGTTGATGTTCTGCCAGGCTCCAGGAGTATATGAGGATATCATCTATGTAGACAAGGACGAAATTGTGGAGGAGCTCCCAGCGCACCTCGTGGATGAAGTCCTGGAAGACGGAGGGGGCGTTAACAAGTCCATACGGCATCACGCAGTATTCATAGTGGCCAGTAGGGGTTATGAAGGCTGTCTTCCACTCGCCCCCTCTCGTATCCGGATGAGGTTATAGGCGCTGCGGAGGCCCAACTTGGTGAAAACAGTGGCACCACGGAGATGTTCCAAGGCAGCTGGGACGAGGGGAAGTGGGTACCTGAACTTGACAGTGATATTGTTGAGAGCCCGATAATCAATGCATGGTCTTAAACCTCCGTCCTTTTCAAGTAGGGCTCGCTGCAGCCTGCGGTGGACATCCAACCCCGCCCACATCCAAGCGTGACGTCAGATACCCCGCCCACATCCAAGCGTGACGTCAGACCCAGCCCACATCCAAGTGTGACATCAGAAACCACACCCACATCCAACCCTGCCCACCCGGATGTGCCATAATAAAACGCGCCTATATCCATCTACGTCACGTTCTCATTACATTTCAAACAGGAAGAAGCGTCGAGAAGACATGGTGAAGAAGTTTGTGTTGTTTTTAATCGTTAAGGAAATATTGTTTTGCGATCGCCAGAAAGAAGAAGAAGTTGTTGTTTTCTGTATTTGCCAGTTGCCCAGAAGAGGAAGAAGTTATCTGCCATGGCTGTAAGTAATGAAAAATTCGGTTTTTAGCCCAAAAGTGTTTTTCACACTCACTGTATGTCTCTGCTTAACGTTAATAGTTAAAATGGTAAAATGTACACATTAAATTATCAATTAATATTTTGTTAGACATGAAGTGAAACGATAGCACAACGATAACTGTACAACCTGAGATGCAGCTCTTGAAACAGGCGTCGCCCCACTTCAGGGGGGACTTTGCCCGTCTTCCAGGAGATTACGGGATTGTGCTGCTCTAACCACGGGTTCCCTAGAATTACGTCAGCGGTGAATTCCTCCAGAACCAGCAGATGGATTTCCTCATGATGGAGTAGACCGGTTTGGAGGGAAATGGGACCCACACTATGACGTACGCATCTTGTGCTTAACGGTTTGCCGGTGATAGTGTGGACTTGGTAGGCTGATGGCGTTGCCATGGTAGCAAACTTGAGCTGACAGCAGAGGACGCCGGAGATGAAGTTGCCGGCTGAGGCAGAATCGAGGAGGGCAGAAACTGAATGGCACTCACCATGGGACGAGGACGGATGGGGCATTCAGTGATGGCATGCTGGCATCCCGGAGCTGCACATTAGAGACACAGATTCTGGGCCAGCCGTCTTTGTCTTTCAGCCATAGAGAGACGATAGGAGTCCACTAGTATGGGTTCGCTGGCTGGTTCTGGGAAGCTGACGGCCTCTGTTCGGCAGAGTGGCATAGAGGAATACGCCTGGCCCTGGTGCTCTTCTAAGCACGACTAGGGTGACCACCTGTCCCGCGTAGCGCATGCACGCACAGCGTTTGAAGCCCAATTCAAACGTCCCACAAATTGAGACTGTGCTCACCTCCCGAAACAGAGGAGACATTTATACTTGACACAACTGTTTTTGACTGAAAACCAGACCATACAACTGATTTAGACACGGGTGCCGGTGTAATGAGATGTATTAATATCCGTCTGCTCGGGCATGACTGTTTTAGGCCTGTAATTGATTGATTATTGAGGTAATAGGGAAGGGATGGCACGGTTCGCTGAAATAAAACCCAAAACGTTTCTGTTGATGCATGCGCATTCTGGCTTCCCAAACATTACAAAAACATGAAAAAAAAAAACCTGGACAAATCATTCACTCTCGTTCAACGCGAATGCTGTATATGAGCAGTAATTTATTCTTAAAGTGAATAAATTGTAATGAAAAATAAATAAAATTAAATAGATAAAGTAAATCGTAAGTGGAAGTGCATTTGTCGATTCTGTCATTAGCATACAGTACATCAGCAATTACACATGTTTAGGGGAATAGGGCATTATTAATATACCATGTAAGGTGGTATGTGCTAGAAATGGGGTGGTGTTGGCGCAGTGGATAAGACACACGTCTTTGGTGTGAGAGACCCGGGTTCGAATCCACTGTGAGACAACAATGTGTCCCTGAGCAAGACACTTAACCCCTAGTTGCTCCAGGCGTGCGACCTCTGACAGATATAGCAATTGTAAGTCGCTTTGGATAAAAATGGATAAATGTAAATGGGTAAACCACTATCAGTGTCCCACATTGTCCCTCAGAAACATGCCCTTGTCCCCCCTTGGGCTTATTAGCAGGTGGTCACCCTAAGCACAACTGCATACGGGTGGATAAGCGAATGGACAGCTGGATGAATCGTTCAAGCCCGATGGTGTCCTCGTATGCAGCGAGATGCAACCGCACTCAAGGTTCCAATCCCTGATGGCAGGTAGTCAGTAAAGCCTGTTCGTTCCATCCACTGGAGGCAGCTAGAGACCTAAACTGAAGGGCATATTCATTGACAGACATATTTCCCTGTTTGAGATTATACAGCTTCTCACCAATGGAAGAGTCCCAAGCTGGTCTGCCAAAAACTTCTCGGAAATGGTCGATGAAGCTGGAATAAGACTGGATTACTGGGTTATTTTGAGTCCATATTGAAGCTGCCCACAGTAGTGCTTTACCTTGCAGTTGAGGAATTACAAAGGCTACCTTGGATCTCTCAGTGGGGTACAAGTGCGGTTGCATCTCCAGGACCAGCGAGCATTGTAGGAGGAAACCGCTGCACTCCTCCGCCGAACCAGAGTAGGGCGCCGGCCGGGCCATGGGACTGGCATGAACGGAAGGTGAGGAAGTTCTGGCATCGTTGACAGAAGTGCTCGCTGGTGTTGGGGATGCAGGTGTAGCCGTGAGTGTTCTTCGGAGTGCATCGACCAGACAAATGGGTTGTGTGTTTGTGTGTGTGTGTGTGTGTGGTGAGCGTGTGTGTGTGTGTGTGTTTACATATATTCTGCAAGGAAAAAATAAATCGTGACTGCATTGCAACACGGTAGGTGGCGATATGCACACATAATGCAACTCAGCAAAAAAATACATAAAGAACCAAAGTAAAAGTAAAAGAGAATTACTAGAGTGAAAAGGATGGACACGAGTTCAATAAACTGAGAAAATGTTTGTGCTTGTTGTGTTCTTGTTCCCATGTTTAAAAGTAGTCAGTGCAGGTAAGTTGACCAACAAATGGTTTTCAATGCCATATTAAAATCCTGTTGACAGCTGAAGCCATCACTTTCATGTGACGCATTGAGGGGAAAACTTAAATCATACCCAGCTTTTTTATTCATGTATTTATTATTATTATTGTAATATACATAATGTAGAAACTTTTCTGTGATAGCTGTGTTTGGGGGTCTGGTTATGGGATATAATATAAAATTTGTACTGTACAAAAAATCATTCGATAAAAAGAGAAAATGTTCGTGTTTGTGCTGTTGCTGTTGAGGTCACCGAGGTCCGGACCTCTGCAATGAGCTCATTGCTGCTCGCTGGTCTTCAGAATGTGAAACAAAGAAATAGCTGTTTATAAACCTAGTACTGTTATTGTAAGAAACGTATCCTATACCGTACTTTACTGTCTATACGTGGTTTATCAGATTGCTAGCTGTGCTTTTATGTAATGACAACAAAATAATAACAATAACATAGCAAAATCCCAGAGGTGTCAAATTTCACAGCTCCAAGTGGCCGGAGACCTCTGAGTGGCATTTAATCTGACCAGTTGTCGCCCACTGAGCAGCCCAGAGCACATCAGATCTTTAGAACATGAGAGCTGAGTGTAGGAGGTGATATGATTTGAAGAGCGTGTTTCACAAAAGAGCGTCTCTTTCCCACAGACAAGCTTCTGTGACAAAACAGTGGATTTTTCATCAATGCCAGCACACAGAAAGTGTTTGCGGCTGACTGAAGCAATCGTGCGAATAGGAATGTGACGCATCTAAACGTTAGGTCAGAGGTGTCAAATTTCACATTGCGATTCTATTGAAAATCGTTTGATCTTTGATTTTCACACAGTGAAATAAACTACACAGTCAAATGCATGAGTTCATGAGTTCACCCTTACATCTAATCTGAAGGTGAATAGTAGGCATATTTTGGCGTGCTGTCCTGGGGGAGGGGTCCGGGCCCGGAGCATAGCCCGAACCCAAATAACTCCCCCTATCCCTAATTTGGGATAAATAGATTAGAAGTGATTAGAATAATAGATTAGAAGTGAGGAGTTGGGGTGGAGGAGGGATGCCGAAAAAATGTCATGGGACAGGAGGTAGGAAGACTGGATATATATACGCTTGTGTGCTAGTTAAGATGATTAGCTAAAGAGATGCACCTGTGCCAAATTGGATGATTATCTGATCGTGCTCCTCCCGAACTTTGTTAATAAAACCACATTTCACGAGTTCACCCTAACATCTAATCTGAAGGTGAATAGAAGGCATATTTTGGCGTGCTGTCCTGGGGGAGGGGTCCGGGCCCGGAGCATAGCCCGAACCCAAATAACTCCCCCTATCCCTAATTTGGGATAAATATATTAGAAGTGAGGAGTTGGGGTGGAGGAGGGATGCCGAAAAAATGTCATGGGACAGGAGGTAGGAAGACTGGATATACGCTTGTGTGCTAGTTAAGATGATTAGCTAAACGAGATGCACCTGTGCCAAATTGGATGATTATCTGATCGTGCTCCTCCCGAACTTTGTTAATAAAACCACATTTCACGAGTTCACCCTTACATCTAATCTGAAGGCGAATAGTAGGCATATTTTGGCGTGCTGTCCTGGGGGAGCGGTCCGGGCCCGGAGCATAGCCAGAATCCAAATAACTCCCCAAAAGAAGCTTAAAGGCATAAAGGCAGCACCCAGAGAGCTAAATTTAGTTGCCCCCTCAAAATATGGGTGTTGAGAAAAAAATGCAGAGCGACGGGGAGAGCCTGTGCAGTGTTCGACGAGAGCTGCGGCTCGCAACGTCTTACCGGCGAGCCCTTCGTGCCGCTTATGAGAGGAGCACGATGCTGGATATCAAAAAATCCCTCTTGCGGCTGAGTACGAGGCACGGTTTGGTGCATCTGATGAAGGGATCTCACTGCTACTGAAGGGAGCCAGTGGCTGCCACGTTACAACCCATCACGCACCCTAAGGTCACAACACGCTGGACTTTTGGTCGTTCCTAGGATAGCAAACTCCACTAAAGGAGGTAGAGCTTTCTCACATTTGGCTCCCAAACTCTGGAATAGCCTTCCTGATAATGTTCGGGGTTCAGACACACTCTCTCTGTTTAAATCTAGATTAAAAACACATCTCTTTCGCCAAGCATTCGAATAATGTATCTTTTTAATTGTGAGTGTAGTTGCATCTGATCAAAGGTGCATTTTTTATTCATTACCTTAGGTTAAACTAATCTTACTTTGATGGATCAGCAGCTATGCTAATGATGTCTGTATTTTGTTTCTATGTTTCGCCACGGGATGTAACTAGGATTTACACAAGCTCCAGTCTGGATCCAGAACACCTGAGAAGAGATGATGCTGACCCTCAGAGGACCTCAGATGATGCTAACCCTGAATCAACAAACAGAACTAACAATTATTGCTAAATGTGTGACTGAATCATATAATAACTTAATTAATAATATTGATAGTTCATCGTCTAGCTGACTACGTCTTGTATTATTATTATTATTTGTATTTGTTTTCTAAAAACCTGTAAAATGTGGACAAACTACTAGCTACTACTAAATATTGTAGAAACATAATTTTCTGTAAAGTTGCTTTGTAACGATTTGTTTTGTAAAAAGCGCTATACAAATAAACTTGAATTGAATTGAAATTGAACTGTACCCCATCGGGAGGGAGATCCCTGGCCACAATCGAGTATGCAAAATAACTCCGACGGGGGGGTTCACACTGCGACCGAAGGGAGCCTTGGGTCTGCTGCACCAGAAGGGAGAGCCCCGTCAGATGTTGAATAGGCAATGAAATTCAAGCCGCGGTTTGGCGCGTCGGATGAAGGGCTCCTAATGCAACCAAAGGGAGTCAGCGGCTGTACCCCATCGGGAGGGAGATCCCTAGCCAATGTTGAGCATGCAACATAACTCAGATGGGGGTTCACACTGCGACCAAAGGGAGCCGTGGGTCTGCTGCACCAGAAGAGGAGCCCTAGTCCAATGCTGAGAAGGCAAAGAGACGCGACTGATGGAGGGACTCCCGCTGCATCCGAAGGGAGCTGCGGCTCTGCTGCACCGGAAGGGGGAGTCCCCCATTGTGTGTTTATATGAGGCACAGTTTTTATGCCTCGGAGGGTTCTTCCAGCTTCCGTAGGGGGTTCGCAACTGTGCATCAGGAGTGCTGCCCAGGAGGGGAGAGCCCTGATTGACGCTAACTGGAATACGAATGTTGGAGGGACTCTTGCTGCGTCTGAAGGGAGCTGGGGCTCTGCTGCACCGGAAAGGTGAGTCCCCCTTGCGATGCAAGGCATGGTTTGATGCATCTGATGGAGGGCTCTCATTGCGACCAAAGGGAGCCAGCGGCTCTATTCCACCGGGAGGGAGAACCCTGTCCACCCTTGAGCATGCAGCATAACTCAGACGGGGGGGTTCACCCTGCGATTGAAGGGAGCCGTGGGTCTGCTGCCCTGGAAGGGAGAGCCCCGTCAGATGCAGAATAGACAAGAAGATTCAAGGCACGGTTTGGTGCATCGGATGGAGGGCTCCTGCTGCGACCGAAGGGAGCCAGTGGCTCTATTCCAGTGGCTCTGCACCGGAAGGGAGAGTCCCCCTTGCAACTGGATATGAGACCTGATTTTAAGCATCGGATGGAGGGCTCTCACAGCGACCAAAGGGGGCCAACGGGTCTGCTGCAACGGGAGGGAGATCCCCCGTCCAACGGCAAGCATGAATCATACTCAGAACGATAGACTGAAGAACGACCCTGCAACCGAAGGGAGCCAATGGGTCTGCTGCACCGGAAGGGAGAGACCCCCTTGCGACTGTATACAAGGTGTAATTTGATGCATCGGATGCAGGGCTGTCACAACGACCGAAGGGGGCCTGTGGCTCTGCTGCACCGGGAGGGAGAACCCTGTCCGCCGCTGAGCGCGCAGCGCAACTCAATGACAGACGAAAGGCTCAGACTGCGACCGAAGGGAGTCATTGCCCTGCTACACCGGAAGGGAGAGCACTGTCCGATGCTGAATAAGCAAAGAGATTGTAACGATGGTTGGAGGCCAAAGACCAAAGACCAAAGAAACGATAACTGAGAGGCTTCGATTAATCAAGTAAACAACATGATTTAAAATGTGGATGTTTTTTATTTTCTAAATGTCTGATGAACAACAACCGAGGGCCTCTATCTGATTATGTGAGAGGCCCCTTTTGAGCTGCTTAAGTTTAGGGCTGAAACGATTCCTCGAGTAACTCGATTACAAAAAATGATTGAGGGAAATTCCTCTGCCTCGAAGCCTCTTTTAATTTATTTAAAATCTCACATCAGGTTCTTTCGCAATGATTTTTTTTTTTTTTATGTGACAACGCGTTTACGTTGGTGGAAGGAGACAAGCGCTGCATCCGAAATCGCATACTGCAAGGTTTCAGCAGTGTTTTGATTTGAGGGAGCGGGCAAACGTAATGAGAATGTCGTGGCATGTGTCCATTTCAAGATAGAGCTGGCATACCACAACTGGGGCCCTATGATTTCCGCAATGCAGAAAACGCGGAGGGAATCGCAGGATCCAGTCATAAAAACGGAATTTACAGTTTAACGCGGAATGGCATGGAATTTGCCCATTTTTTAATGAATTAATCAAAATAGGTCATTGCACTTACATCAAATCACGATATGGACTAATATCTGTAAATGTTAAGCCGGAACAGTCTATTTAAATGTAAATCCTGCATATTCTGTGTGTCTCTTTTAATGAATGGAGCAGAAGCGTGACTTCCTTTATCACACACACTGAAGCGCGCGTGACGCTCGCGATAATTTCAGCGTCTGTTGTCTCACTAAATAAGGACTTGAACACATGAACAACATCTCCAGAACTGCTCCGACAGTCACTTCATGAGCATTTGACCATTTGATTTAAGTAAAACTAGCGTCACATCACATACACAGATCCATCAATCCATCGAAATAAAAGTCCGGTGTCCTGACATTTTATTCTACCCGTCAGTGTGCACATCAATATTGCATCAATATAATTAAGCAAAAACACATTTTATCCGATTACTCAATTAATCGATGGAATTTTTGGTAGAATACTCAATTACTACAATATTCGATAGCTACAGCCCTAACTTAAGTTGCTGCTCCGATGCAAAATGATTGACTGGAAAATTTTCTGTGGGTAAGCCTGATTGAGCAAGGATCAGTTAAGAGTTTTTTTTTTTTATTTATTTTATTTATTTTTTAACCAAAGTCATTGATGAAAAGAGCGTCCAGCGCGAATTTAGATTGAGTGTTCCAAAGTTGGACATAAAAGCGAGCCTGATGAGGTTGAATTGGAGAATGGACATTAAAAATTTTACATGAAGTGGCTTTTCCTTTCTTGGTCCACCTTTATTTAATGAAGTAAGCTATAGTTTTGCTATCAAGTATAGATGAATCAGATTGAGTCTGCGGGAGCAGACACTGCTGCGGCAGTGGTGAAATATAGGTAGAGGCTCCTGCGGGTGCAGACACTGCTATAATGAGGCTAATGAATGAGAGACAGCTGTAAATCAAATCAGGGAAACTGGAAACTATTATATTAATTAAATCAGTTTGTTTTGTTTGGTTCAGACAACTTCAAGCAACTGACCACAAGAGAACAAAAACTGAAAGAAATGCAACCAAAAGTCTGTCAACATGACAGCAGTGTGATAAGAGGAAATTAATCAGTGAATCAAATCTCAATTATTCAAACGTCTGATAAAGCAAAATGATCATTTATTGTATTTCTATAGGACAACTCTGTTTCTTTAGGTGTGATTAGGATTGTATAGTTGTATATGTAGTGGTGTAAATTCAGGCCACACTAACATTATTTGTTTGTCCTTGTGTATCCACAGATTCTCACTCACTAATGATTTTTGTGACATATATAGCTGGACAAACACCATTTGCTGAGTTCAGTGTTGTGATGATGTTGGATGATGTGCAAATAGCATATTATGACTCAAACACATGGAAACTTGTCTATCGCTCTCACAATGAATCAAAATACTATGATGAAGTGCAAAGTGATGCTGAAACTGTATTTCGTGTTCAATATGACGAACTGAAATATTTGGAATCCCATTATAATGATCACTTAAATCACTCAGGTTAGTCCAAGCAACACATTTATAATGCCACACAATACATTTCATAACAAATGTAACTCTTGTTTGTTTATGCACACAGCACATAAACTTTATATTATAAAGCTTTTGACAGAGAAGTGGTAATAGCTACAGGTTTCATTCATCCATTCTTCTACAGGTGTACGTGTTACTCAGAAACTTGTTGGATGTGAATTGTTGAACAATGATAAACCAGGTCCAATTCATGTCTGGGATGGTTTTGATGGACAAAACGTTGGAGAGTTCACCTTTGACATTGAAAAAAAGGCAATCCAGAATAAACTGCTATGGGTAACATGGGACCAAGCAACACAGCTTCGTGTAAAGTTCTTGCATCAAAATGTTTATCATCCTATTTGCATTAAAACCTTGCGGAGGTACCTGAACATGGAAAAGAACAATGTGATGAGAAAAGGTGAGTGAGTCAACCTGATTAACCTATTCATAATTCAAATAAAAAAAACATTTTCAACAAATATGGAACAGACAGCTGTGCTGACAGAAAGCATCAAATGCTTTTGAATGCTTTATGAATCATGATTCATAAAGTTAACTATTCATGATTCATTGTTAACTATTCACCCTGCCATATCAGTGAGCAAATATACACTAAAGTTAAACCTTCATATTTATTACAACATTCCTGTCTGGTCTCATTGTTAATATGTAGGTATTTGTACGTAATGTTTACAGGCACAAACCATACATTTTTGTATGTTTTTATTGATGCTGAATCGTACTATTTGAAAATTAAAAAATCGCTGTGGAACTAGTTAATATATTTTATACTGATTTTAAGAAAATTGTTAACTGGTGTCTATCAATCACTAAAAACACACATTAAAACACATAATAGCCTTAATTTAATAACAATCTGCTAAACATGCAGGCTTAAAGGGATAGTTCACCCAAAATTTGTATGTCAGATTATTGGAATTTATATTTCTTGACATATACTGTTTTTTTTTTTTTTTCAGATTACTGTTATCAATCTCAGACATGTTTGTTCAATAGTTTGTAAGGTCTTCTCAGGGTAAATGGAAACCTACTTAAAGAGATTGTTCCACATTATTAAGCAAGTCATAGTTCTCATGAAATATGGTGAGGAAGAAAGATCTTTCTGAAGATGAAAAGTATGAAACAATGCAATGTCTGGCAAAAGGCATCAAAACAAACAGTATTTCAAGAAAAGCAAATAGATTATTGAACTGTCAAAATATTTGTGAGTGACAGAAGATCCTGGTAAGATGAAGATTAATTAAGCAAAGTTTCTGTCAAAGAAGCTACTGGAGTCTCCAGATCCTCTCCATGCAGACTGACAGTTGTGTTAAAGATGTGTTTCAGTCACTGTTAACCAAACCTCACAAAGAGAAACCTGCACAGTGAAACACATTTCAAACTGTTTTGCACCATAGTGTTTCTGTAGCATGGGATAGTGTGTTATCCTGCATGAAAATCATTTTATTTCCGAGAGCACTACTCTACATTTTATACCACATCAGACAATGGTCAGTTATGAACTCCACATATCTTGCAGAAGTCATTATGACACCCTAAAATTACCTTTCATCTCACTTCCCAATACTCCAACCCAAATCATCACCCAGCGCCTCCTTCCTGATGTTTCAGTCTCATTGGAATAAGATGGCCATTCATCAACTATCAGAAATCCATTTATCTGGACCATCCATTGTACTGAAGCATTCGTAAGTGAATAAAACTATTGAAAAACAAGTCTTCATGGGTTTCTACAGCCCCTGGTCTCATCTGCTTCCAGCTATTTTTAGCTGTAGAAAATCGCTCTTTTTGCAATTTTGCAAATTAGTGTGTTTTACCATATTATTTTAATCTATTACCTTAATAATGGACACACTGGTTTGTAGTGCAAACAGTGACCATTTCCTATTTTCCTATTTCCTTTCAGCGGCTAATGAACTGGAAGTCTCACCCATAGGCTTTTTTCCTCGTCGAAAAATAACGTGAATGGCAAGTTATCAATGTATACAGCAGTTTCTTATTCACTTTCATATTAGCTTATTTCTCTTTTTTTCCCATACACTAATTTCAGTAGTTTATTTTATATTATTTTTCTGTTACTGGCTTTAATGTTATTGGTTGTTGTCTTCACAAGTAAGAATAATGGAGGGTTTTTCTCATGATGTTGTGTTTGTTAATGGTTCACCATCACGTTCTCTCCTGCTATAGCATGATGGGAAGTTGTGGCCTAGTGATTAGAGTTTGATTCCTAATACTAGGGTTGTGGGTTTGAGTCTTGGGCTGGCAATAACACAACTGAGGAGCCCTTGAGCAAGGATCTGAACGCCCACCTGCTCACCAGCGCCTCAGCATAAATGGCTGTACACTGCTCTGTGTGTGTGTGTGTGTGTGTGTGTGCACTTTGGATGGGTTAAATGCAGAGCACAAATTCTGAGTATGGGTCACTATACTTGGCTGTATGTCATGTCACTTTTTTTTTCACTGTGATACATTGAGAAAATGTGCATAAATTAAAATACATTCCTGCATAAATTGTGTCAAATTGTGTGGATAAGCCAGTAGCATTTGAGAGCTAGTGTGAACTTTAGTAGATCTTTCAGCATTGTCTAATGTGGAAACAGCTCTCAATCTTAGGTTTGTTTAAAAGCATGCCAAGACTCTCTGTACTTTCTTTTCCAAGTAACAACTGATGAAAAACTACAAAATTGGTAACATGAATGGTTATGGACTAAAATTTGATTTGGCAATTTCCCTCCAATCAAACACAAAAACACAGTGAAATTCATATCACTCTTTATTTGTACTTAGAAAAAAAAAATTTGTCCTTATTCCTTTAATGATTTACTCCAGGGCAGATTAAAAGTAAATCTGAATCTATCATGCCATTATTCCTGCGTTTCAGCCCAGGCAACAGACGGGGCAGAGGGCTGTGCGGCTTCCTCTTTCTGCTCCACAGCCTCCTCTAGAAAACACAGGGGCGCCATTGGCGTTGACAGACTTCAAATTATCACATAAATTACATTGTGCAAGTCCAGAACAGAGAGTTGCAATAAGGCAAAAAAAGGCCGGTTGCAGATTGCGTAAAGGACAAAGTTGAACGTTGGCGAAATATGACGAGTAAAATTAAAATGACACTGCAATATAGCTAATCAATGAACTTACAATGTTATTTAGAAGTGCACTTGTAAAACAACAGCCACTGGGATAATGCCAAAAAGACCAAAAAGACAAACATTTTATAAGTTTAAGCGTTTTATCCCCCAGAAAAAAATAAATCGAAAAATCGATTAATGCATTAAATCCAAAGGCGAAATTCTAAATTAACAATGGACCATGAGTAAACACTTCAAAGAATATAAAAATATTACCAATTATAATAATAATAACAATAAAATACACTGACTTACAAGATTTGTGGGATGGATGTAAATATTTTCTTGTAGGCCTATTTTATTTTATGTACTTTATGAAAAATGTATTCTTAAACTTCATTCGAATGCTGTCTACTACAGAATCCTCGAATGCTGTCGCGTGCAGTAGCCTACAGGACTATAGTTAACACTTAAACCACCAGGGGTCGCTGTATACTTTTGTTTATACTGTTGACTTTTGTTTAATATTGACCAAACATTTAATTCAAAAATCCACTTATTTTTTTATTGTTGGTCACCTAATTGCGATAGGAATTCTACAGCCTCTTTAATTTTTTCAAAAAAACATGTGGACATCACAAGCCTTACCAAAATGAACCATGGTTTGATTATAATAAAACTGCTTAATTTAGTTTTAAATAAAATAACCACTTATTTTACTTAATTGTGATGCTATTTTCCGGTTCAAATAGTTTGCTTAAATCGTGTGGGGGTAAAAATAAAGTTTTGCATGAAGGATGTTGTTTACTTTGAGTGACCTTTTTATTCAAAACCATATTAATTGCAGTCCTGCATGCTCTCTGATTCAAAAGAGTAAAAATCAAGATTGGTTTGATCACATTTCCATGTAGATTCAATGTTAAATAAGTGTCTTAGTTTAAGTTGAAGAAATGTTGATTTTTATGGCCATCTTGTTCTATTTTTCATCATTGAAATAACATTATTTGAGGGGGAAACCCTGACGAAAAATAAGTGTTCAACTTCAACCTTGAGTCATGCATTGATGCATTAACATTGACTAACATGTCTCATTTCAGTTTTAGTTTGGTTCTAGTTTTGTATGTATTCCAGTTTATATGTTCATGTAGCATGGATGAAAATCAATTTACACAGTAAATCCTTTTCATTGAATACGTAAAAAATTTGTTTGGGAAAAGTTGTGGGAAGTGTGGTGGTGGTGACGCTGAAGGCGAGTGACCGTGGTACTGTCGTTCCTTTAGAAGTTTAGCTTTTAAGTGAGGTCATAGGTCCCCCACTCTATAGGGATGGTGGAAGAAAATGACTTATGCTATGAACGAATAGACAGATAATCAACTTAAATTAAACACAAATTAATACTATAACCAATCATTAGTATTTAAAAATAATACAAATACTAATAATTTACCTGAGAGGAAGCTCTTATCCTTTACATCCATGAGCAATTGCTTTTAACTTTAAACCGAAATACTATAGTAATTTATGGTAAATACTGTAGTGTTTTTGAACCATACTATAGTAAAGTGTATTAGACTGTATATATTATAGTATTTACAACACTTTTTATTTAATACTACAGCATACTGTAATATTACTATAGTGAACTGATAAACTGTAATAAATACTCTAGTATACTTTAGTTTTTACTACTGTAAACTGTAGTGTATTGTAGTATAATATAACATATAAACTTGGTACAGTATTGGGCAAAGTCATTTGTTTATATTAATAGCTTGTTATATTACCACAGCAACTGTAGAATTACCACAACAAATTAATTCAAGTACTTTAGTATGGTTCAAAAACACTACAGTGTTTACCATTCATTACTATAGTATTTTTTTCATGTGAGGGGTGTGTTTAGGGGTGGGGTTATGGGATGGAATATAAAGTTTATACTGTATAAAAATAGTTTTGTCTATGGAAAGTCCCCATAAAACATGGAGACGTGTGTGTGTGTGTGTGTGTGTGTGTGTGTTGTTTTTAAATTAAAATTTTTAATTTAATTAAAATAAAACGGAAAAAATGCTTTGTTTGCTTTTTTCAAAATTTTTTAGTTTAACAAATTGGAAAAATAAAAACAGTTATTTTATTTTTCCAATATGTTAAACTAGAAAATTAAGAAAAAGAGATTTAACTAGGATATTACACTGAAAAAAAAAGGTTAATTCGTCCAATTAAAAAAAAAATGGGTTGTGTGTGTGTGTGTGTGTGTGTGTGTTAGGGTGACCACCTGCTAATAAGCCCCAAGGGGGACAAGGGGTATGTATAAAGTGTGAAATCTGCCAAATCTACAGCTTAGCAGGAGAAGGAGAAGGAGCAGTCGACCCTTCCGTCGCCGTCAGTCTGTGTCCATTTTTGAATGGGATTGAATGGGAGGGCAGACGACAGACCCGCGGCGACGTCACGGCGACGTCACTGTTGGAACCAATCATAGGCGGCGACGTGACGACGGCGTACGTAAGAAATTTATCAAAAATAATACGTGTTATAAGTACGTATGAACTAACTACGTTGTCTTAGATGACGCCTGATATAAACGCCATCTCAATATACGTTGCCTCACAAGACGCCTGATATATACGCCGTCTCAATATACATTGGCTGTGTCCAAATTCAGGGTCTACATCCTTCGGAGGACTCATTTGAAGGATGTTACGTCACAGCGCCGCGACGAAGGCTGTCCAAATTCGTAGGATCCTTCAAATCAGGGGGCAAGGAACTCGACCGGAAGGTGAAGTCGGGTGGGGGCTGCCATCTTGTAGCAGAACTTCACTTGCGTTAGCATTCCCATTGACTCCCATTCATTTTGGCGTCACTTTGACAGCGAATAACTTTACATCTGAGGCGTTTAAAGACTCCGTTTGTCCATTATTTATTTCTTAAGATACACGACAGTGTATAAAGGGCTCCATTGCCTTCTATGTTACATTATGGCCCCGTAGAAACTGTTTTTGTAAAAAATAGGCTAACGATTGCGTCATAACCCCGCTCAAGCTCGCCGTCTCTGCAAGATTAACGATGGCAGTTTGCACGCACAGCTACTAGAAGATTTACATCTGTCAGACAGGTTGCTGACGTCGTCAAGCTTAGTTTGAGTCTGCGCGTCAGAAACGGAAGTGCTAAAAAATGCTAAAAATGGGCTTCACTTGTCTCAATTGAGTTCCAATGGGGTCGCTGTGTCCATTTCTTTTACTGTCTATGCTTCAAATGCGGCCCACAAATGCGTCCTCCTTTTCCCCGAATCGGAAGGATGGGTGTGGTGGATCCTTTCGCGTCCTACCTATCCCATAATTCTTTTCGGCAGGACGAAGCGAGCGGTAGCGGAGTGGGGGAGGAGTATTATTTTTGATGTTTTTTTAAAACTGGCTTTTAAAAAATATATATTTTCAGTGGTTTTCTAGTTAGGCATTTTGTTTTAGCGTTAAGCATTTTTTTTTTCATTTGTATGTGTAACAAGTTATATTTAAAAAAAAAAGTTTACTTTCATAAACTAGCTTCTTCCTTACTGCCTGTGTGAATATCCCCTTACACACAGCTTATTTGTTAGTGATTGAAGCTGTTTTTAACGCTTCTAAGGACGAAAGAGCAGACAGAAGTGTTTATAAAGCTCCAGGGAGAGAACGATGAGCTCTTCACCCGCTACTTGCTTAGCGCTGTCACGGTTGCTAGGCGACAGGATATGAGCAACGGGTAAGGGAGGGAACTGAAAGAAGGGTAGGCTGTCCAAATTCACAAACACCGACTTCCGGTTTTTTCGGTCGTCGGAGGACCCATCCTCCTTCAACCGGGTAGGATAGATTCCAAGGAGGATGCAGACCCTGAATTTGGACACAGCTATTGCCTCACAAGACGCCTGATATATACGCCGTCTCAATATACGCCGCCTCACAAGACGCCTGATATATACGCCGTCTCAATATACGCCGCCTCACAAGACGCCTGATATATATACATCGTCTCAGTATACTTCGCTTTACACGAAATGTAAAGTTTGCATTACAGTAGATGCATTTGTAACAGGTTGTTATTTAGATATTTCCCAAAACGTGGTAACAGTGCATAATAATAACTGCATAAAGTCTATTTTATGTTTGATAAATTATGTTTATCTGTTAAGTTGGTGTTGAAGTGAAGTACAAGCACATTAATGTTCAGTTTGCTTGGATGCTACAAACAGTAGGGAAAAACTGAGAGGAAATGCATGATTTCTGCTTGAATTACATTTCTTTCTTGGTTACTTGTGATCTTGACATAGAAGAGTGTAATTTTAACAGAAATAAAGTTATAATAGATATTCATTAGACATTCGATGTTTAACATTAAATTGCGTGAAGAACAAAGTCATTCTAAGCAAACATGATTAGGTTTATTAATTTATGATATTTGGGACGGTAAGGCTGTGATATTAATGTTGGGATTGGGATTGATTTTAACCCAAATGTGCTTCGAGAAGTTTTAATTCCTTATGAATTGAATCAAACGTGATGATCTACTTCATTTGCACAACTATGGTGCGCTTACAGTTTAGTTTTATATAATTACAGTACATAGAAATCTTTGAATTGTATATTTATCATTACATTAACTTTTATAGACATCAATAAGACAAAAACATCAAGATATGATTAAATACAACCCCAAATCAGAAAAATATTTTTAAAATGCAATAAAATCAAGATCTTGTAATAAAATCGTAATTCTGTTGTTTATTTGATTGGCAAAAGTGCAAAGAAAAGATTTTCAATGTTTTCACTGACCAAATAATTGGTAATCTGTAAATATAAGATAACTGGGACAGAGACATGTTTAACACTGTGTCCCAGCAACTCTATTTTAAATTACAATGTTTAATTGTTTGTAAATCGAAGATACTAATAGTTTTTTTTACAAGACTTCAGCTGCTCATCAGTCTGTGCTCATCATTGCCTGGATGTCCTTTTCATGATGGATTAGGGTTCATGATGTTTAATATAGGAGACAGATCTGGGCTGATCCGGCACATTCACTCTGTCTCTACGAAACCATGCTGTTGTAGCACATGAATGAGAGAAGGACAGAATGAGAGCTGGCGTTGTCTTTGTCTAATAACCATGGACTTCTCTTGAAAGATGTCATCTTGATGGCAGTATATGTCTCTGTACAATACCAATGACATGTAATGCCTCCATGTCAGTGTACCCTCACACATGCAAGTCACCCATGCCTCTTGCTCTGATAAACCCCCATCCAATAACAAATATTTGCTTTTGCATCTATCACTGGTAAAATTCTGGATGGCACATTGGTCTTTGGGACTGAGAACTCATCTGTTTTTCCCAGTGGACTCATCTGAGCACATCACACATTTCCATTGTCTCTGACTATCTGAGAGAATCCATGGCATCACTGCACAGAATTGATGTATAGCTTTCTGATGAGTCAAACCTGATACCCTGACCTATTATCAATTTACTCTGATTATAGACAGTTTGAACCCTTTAAGCCCTGAGGCATCACCTCAGTGAAGATAATGTTTTTGCTTTGACATACACAAAAATAATGACTCATAACTCAAAAACTGTAGCAAGGAGAGTCAAAAGGATGCAATCAACAGAAATCTTTCTATATTTTTAGGGGAAAAAATCTTTGCCCTCTGAATATTCTCATGTGGAGAAATAGATGATAAAATGTAAGAGAAATTTGCGTGGTCAAGGGATATATTTTTTAATATCTCTCTTAATTGGCATCCAATATTTATCTTAAGATAAATCGAGCGCAGCATTAGTTCAGTCAGGCCATGGAGGAAAGGCTGTGAACAGCTATCAAATCACTCCAATCACCACCTCTCTCCTATTAGACACGGGACATATATATACGTGGTACCACTGCTCGGTAAGTATGCTCAATGGCTCACAACCCTCTCTCCCTCCCCATTATAAGCATGAGCACATTACTGTGCACCTTGTGGCTGTCGTCTTCTTTGTTTCAGATCACTAAGGCTTCCTAAATCTTAGCTGGTATGGACCTCATTGCTGAGAGACACCCATCTTCATAACCAGGCTACAGGATAGACGTGCCACATCTATATGATTATCACCGTTTGCTTTAAAGACTTTATTAAAAGTCTTAATTGTTATGTATTTCTAAATTCATGGTTCCAGGGGGTTAATGTTAAAGCTCTTGTATGTTCAATTATTCTGGGAGAAAGAACCCCCATAAAGGAACCATACCGCCAAAGATTAATTGTGTTCAATATACTCAAGTAAACTTGCCAAAGTGGTTCCTGTCTGAAATAATTTTTGGTGATGTTCTACATGATTCATTCATATATGTGAATAACATTTTATGGTGATATCATGAAGTAATCAAAAGTTACAGCATTTGGGACCAAGGTAGCCTTTCTCTTAGTTCTTGACAGTTTAGAAATTGTTGTTTTGAATTTCAAGTTTAGTCAAAGTCCTAAATAATTACACTTGTTTTATTTTACTATGAGACCTTTCAAATTACATATGACAACGACTTACTGAGCTGTATGCTTTAATTATATAGTTATATAAGTTATATAAAAGATAAAATACAGAAACATTTTAGGTTTTATATTCTGCTTGCCAAGTGTTCAAAGGATATTTCCAACTGATTTCTTTAGTTTATGGGTTTAGGTATTATTATTCACATGAAAGACGAAATGGGTTGTTTTGATTTTAGACTCATTTCAATCGTGAGAATCTGCTGTAAATAATGATAGGACATTTTCCACAATCAGAGCATGTGTTATGAAATGACCAGCATAAAAATCCATAAGAAAGTTACACAATGTGCACACTTGGAGTTTATAATTAGATGATGAATATCTTTAGATCTATGACAGATTATGGTAAACTCTTTTTAATCAGGAGAATTTCCTGAAAATAATGACATCAAATTATGTGCATGTTTTGAGAAGTTACGAATAAAAACTTGTAGCATTGGGCCTTTTTTTCTTTGCTGCGCCATATGTGTCCCTGTGACCCTGTCTGATTTAATGTGTTGTGCTTTATGAGGAATATCTATCTATCAATCTGATCGACTGATCATGGTAAATTTTGGATTATTAATCAGAAGAATTTTCTGAAAAGAATGTGCCATTTTTCAAGATCTATGCACGTTTGGCAAGAGTGCAACCTCAGATTTTTTTAAATATATATATTATTTAATAAATTAATTTATATTTGCTTAGCTACATGTCATAATTAATTTTTATGTATTATAGCTTTATGAGAGATATCTTAGGATCTAAATGATTGATTTTCTGCAAATAATGACGTGCCTTTTTCTATGATATATGATGTTTCATGAGGTTACGAACGAAATCGCCATTACAGATACCTATGTTTTATTTTTTCTTTGTTTTTGCCAAGCTCCTGTGTAGTTTAATGCGCGTTATAACTTCATGAGGAATATCTTTAGATAATAACGGATTATGGTGATTTTGGGCCCTTTTTAATCAGGAGAATCTAAATAATGGTGTTTATTTTTGTTTTATGTTTTATGAGCAAAAAAAATAAAAAAAAGCCCAAAAATAAAATTACTTACATTCATTAGAGCTGAGATGTTTGAAGCTTTTAAATAAATTTTGGTTATTTCATTCAGGGATTACTTATTAATTTGATTATTTTTCATGCAGGAGGTATTCTTTCACTTTAATTTTTTTATTTTTTATTATTATTATTATTTTTGCAGCCATCAAAATTAAAATGTGTTTATATTTACAAAATATATTTAATCTTTTAAATTATTTTATTTGTACTTTTGTTAATTAAATAACAGTTAAAGATTAAAGATTGTATTGTAAAACATTTACGAAAACTCCAACCGATAACATATTTGTTATTAAATGATTAAACTTTCATCTGAAACATCACATGGTTTTCTTGTTGTGACTTTTAATCAAGTTTAAATATTTAATAACCATTTTAAAAAAAATGTCTATTTTGTTTTCAAGTCATCAAAACAGTTGGATCATAATATGAAAGTATATTTTGATATTTATTCTTAGTAATTTTTCTTTTCATTTATAGATTTCTCACAATCCAAAATTATGATTCAGAGAATTGTGATGGCTTTAAGACCTCTTCCCACATTATTAAATAAAGCAGTGTCAATTTTTTATACTTTGCTTTTTTCCATGAGCAAGCAGAGTACAAACAATGTTTAAGTAATGAAATCTGAAAACAGCAGAAGTCAACAAATTAAAAAGGGGGAAAAAAATACCAGAAAATAAATTGATAAACTACTAAAGTGACAAAGTGGCACTTCTCTGGGTGTATGTTCACTGTGCACTTTGGAAGGGTTAAATGCAGAGCAAAAATTCTGAGTATGGGTCATACTTGGCTGTTTATCATGTTATCTCTTTTTTTATGAATACATATTTGATATGTTTTATAAATATTAGTCATGATAGTTTTTTGTAATATTCAGTGAAATGAGCCATTGTATACTTATCGGAAGCCGGAAAAAATATTGGATTTTAGGAAAGTCTTAGAATAACTTTTATGTTCCACAGATGAAATTAAATCCTGCAGGTTTGGAAAGACATGAAAATGAGTAAATTATTTCTCAGTGATTACTTTATGAAGTTCTTGATTTTGGTGAACTATCCTTTTAAGTAAAATACAAATACATCCCTTAAGTAAAATCAAATACATTACTATATGCATGAAAGTATCCTTCAGATATTACTTATTATAACTGGATTATAGAATAACATGTTCACTTTAATTTTATTACTTGGTAAAATTACACCTCCGATTATGATGTATTATTTAGAGGGTTAGTGTAATGCAGATATATATATATATATATATATATATATATATATATATATATATATATATATATATATATTTTTTTTTTTTTTTTTTTTTTTTTTTTTGGCAGAAGTCAGTTGAGGCGATGTCAGTTGAGGCGACGTCAGTTGAGGCGAAGTACCCTTCTCACACGTAAAAGTACACGACTGTCGACTTCGGCAGGTAATCCTGTCACATTCCACCCGCCATAGGTATGTTTCTGAGGGACAATGTGGGACACTGCATTGCGCGGCGGTGCCCCCACCCCATGGGCAGACTCACTGATAGTGGCTTACCCATTTCTAGCACATACCACCTTACATGGTATATTAATAATTCCCTATTCCCCTAAACATTTGTAATTGCTGATATGCTCATGACAGAATTGACAGATGCACTTCCACTTACGATTTACTTTAGCTATTTTATTTATCTTTCATTACAATTTATTCAATTTAAATAAGTTATAATATAAAATTATAGGATTAAAATGAATTGTAGGTGCTCAACACCACAGGAACAGTTAAAAAAAAAGTCTAAACTCACAACTCCAGAGGTTCACGGAACGAGAAGGGGGAGAAATGATGGTGAACTTGCATGTTAGTAAAGTGAAGTGAAGTGAAAAAGGCAGGCGCATGAAAAAAAAAAACAGTTTGAAACAGGACACGCCTTCTCTTTTTTAATTGATGATGGCGGTGCCTCACTTTCTCCATTTTTCGAATTGGAAAGCGTGCATCTAAAAGTTCCTTCCTAGTGTGCCTGGTATGCACGTGTTTGCGCTGTCATGACAACAAAGAAAAAGTTGACAACAACCTAGTCAGCAGTTCAACTGAGGGGTGGGTGTGGCAACAGTAGCGTGCTGAACTGTCAAGTAATGTTCGTTTGGGGCTCGAGGATATAGAGCGACCAACTTTTTTTGAGCAAGCATTGATTATGCGTGACACAGTCTCAGTTTGTGAGATGCATGAATTGGGCTTCAAACGCTGTGGGCGCACGCGCTACGCGGGACGGGTGGTCACCCTAGTGTGTGTGTGTGTGTGTGTGTGTTTATATATATTCTGCAAGGAAAGAATAGAGAAAATACGAAATCGATCTTAAACCGTGACTGCATTACAACACGGTAGGTGGCGATATGCACACGTGATGCAACGCAGCAAAAAAAAAAAAAAAAAAAAACACATAAAGTACAAAGGTGAAAGTAAAGGACAATTACAAGGGTGAAAGGGAAGGACACGAGTTCGATAAACTGAGAAAATGTTCGTGATTGTTTTGTTCTTGTTGTCATGTTTAAAAGTCGTCAGTGCAGGTAAGTTGACCAACAAATGGTTTTCAATGAAATATTAAAATCCTGTTGACAGATGAAGCCAGCACTTTCATGTATTGCATTGAGGGGAAAACATAAATAACACCCAGCTTTTTTATTTATGTATTTATTATTATTATTATTATTATTGTAATATACAAATGTAGAAACTTTTTTTGTGATAGCTGTGTTTAGGGGTCGGGTTATGGGATATAATATAAAATTTGTACTGTAGGCCTATAAAAATCGGTCTATGGAAAGTCCCCATAAAATATGGAAACACATGTGTGAATGTATGAATGATTGTGTGTATGTGTATATTGCCAGGGAAGAGTAGGAATAAAAACGTAAAAGAGAATAAGAAGGGTGAATGGACGGACACGAGTTCAATAAATTGAGAAAATATTTGTGCTGTTGCTGTTCAGGCCCGTAGCCAGCTATGAGGTCACCGAAGTCCAGACCTCAGTAAATTTTTCATGTTCTTAAATAAAATTTGTTCTCTGATTGGCTAATTTGCTGCTAGACTCCTCATATGAATGTCTGCATGTATAATTCACAATGTTTAGCATCCGTGGTATGACAATGATCGCTGCGAGACGCTTCCGAAGTGAACGAGTCTTCAGAGAGTTGTTAGCCCTGCTAACAACATTACGTAACTGTTACATAACTGCAACGTAATCTGGTGACCAAAGTTTCGACGTGGCGACATGCAACCGGAAAAGTGAAAGGTGCGTATACGTCGCCACAACATAACTTTGTGACGTTGCCAGTAAGTAACTGCGACGTCGTGTCAACGGATCGGTTTGGGGATCGGTAGTTGTGTGCTGGTAATCAGTTGGTCATTTTTTATAATTATTTAATGGGCGGACATACAGTAGTCTAACCTAATTTATGTCCTCATATGCCCAAACCAATTTAAAGGCTGTTTTAGCAGCAGTGAATGATGAATACATACTCGAAATGAATTCAGTTAATTTATTAACAAACAAATATGAACAGTAATACACCCAGATTATTAATAAAAACATAGGCTATACAGCGAAATATGAATGAAAGCATTCAGCCCATACAGAAGCACATAGATTGAAATATATTAATAATAAATACATTGCCATATATTTAAATATGTATATCATTCTTTAAGCATCCAGGGTCAAAAGATTATGCACAAACATGCAAGTCTTCCTAGGCAATTAGCACATTGCATTTAAATATTTAAGAGCCATCATTAACCATGCACACAATTCATCAACTAATCACAAGCTCCCACAATAATTCATCAGCTAATCACACCCTTAACCAAACCACTACAAATAATTCATCGAACATAATATGCAATAGCTTATGAGCAGATGTATTCTAGCAAATCAAGTTTAATGAATCTCACACCTATCATACAGCATTATGGCCAGTTCACACTGCCACAAAAACTATTTTTATTTGTTTTGTTTGAACTGTGTTTAGCCTGTTTTGAATTGGCTTTTTGGTGCTTTGGAAACCAAAAAAAGAAAAACGGTATATATATGTGTAATGTTTAAGCAATTAACATTAAATTCTAAAATCTTAAGTAATTCTTACTTTCTCTATTCTTGCAATATTCAAGTGTTCATGTCCCTGAGTAATATCTGGATCCACCGAAGTCTGAAGAGAACACAATATGCTACTAGACAGCCATCCATATGAGAGAGAGGTCTGATGTGGAGGCCGGGTGGATCTGGAACTAACTTCCCCTGATTATCTGTCTTCACAAACTGCCCTGAAATACAATTCAAACATTAACAATGATTGTACACATATGCATAAATGTGCACTGAAAACGCAATTGTCATGTACAGTGCCATACGATACACAAGGACACAGAGATGAGTCACGGCGACAAGGAGATGTGGAACCAGAAGACTGAAGTGGACCAGGAGCTACCAAGGACAATTGATGGAGCCAGAGGGAAGGAGGAGCCCAGTGCTCTGGTCTGGAGTCTGAGTCTGGAGGCGGAGATGGGGGATCCTCATGCCAAGAGGGAGCTGGGGACTGGAAGGCTGAAGGGATCCACACCACATGATGTAGCAGCAGCTCACCCTTATTGGTGGGAGTGTGGACGGGGTTTCAATCCATTCCCTTGATCTCCTCTCATCTTTGCTGGCTCACACACCTGGTCAGATGTAATGTCAGTCTCTGGCCCTGAGGTGATGCTAGTCACAGTTGTTTCTGGCTTGTGTGTCACAGTGGGATTATGCTTTCCATCTGCAGTGGACTCTGGCGTTCGCTCCCTGCAGCAGGCTGATAGCTGGCTGAGCTCTGGATCAGGAGTGGGACTGTTGATATCATCCACAGAACTCAACAGACCTGGGAGTATATACAGTATAATGAGGCTAATGAATGAGAGACAGCTGTAAATCAAATCAGGGAAACTGGAAACTATTATATTAATTAAATCAGTTTGTTTTGTTTGGTTCAGACAACTTCAAGCAACTGACCACAAGAGAACAAAAACTGAAAGAAATGCAACCAAAAGTCTGTCAACATGACAGCAGTGTGATAAGAGGAAATTAATCAGTGAATCAAATCTCAATTATTCAAACGTCTGATAAAGCGAAATTATAATTTATTCTATTTCTATAGGACAACTCTGTTTCTTTAGGTGTGATTAGGAATGTATAGTTGTATATGTAGTGGTATAAATTTAGGCCACACTAATATTATGTTTGTCCTTGTGTATCCACAGATTCTCACTCACTAATGACTTTTGCGACATATATAGCTGGACAAACACCATTTCCTAAATTCAGTGCTGTGCTCATGTTGGATGATGTGCAAATAGGATATTATGACTCAAACACATGGAAACTTGTCTATCACTCTCACAGAGAATATGTTGAAGAGCAAAGTGATGCTGAAACTGTATTTCGTGTTTTATATAACAGCCTGAAACGTTTGGAATTCCATTATAATGATCACTTAAATCACTCAGGTTAGTCCAAGCAACACATTTATAATGCCACACAATACATTTCATAACAAATGTAACTCTTGTTTGTTTATGCACACAGCACATAAACTTTATATTATAAAGCTTTTGACAGAGAAGTGGTAACAGCTACATGTTTCATTCATCCATTCTTCTACAGGTGTACGTGTTACTCAGAGACTTGCTGGATGTGAATTGTTGAACAATGATAAACCTGGTCCACTTCATTTCTGGGATGCGTTCGATGGACAAAACGTTGGGGAGTTCACCTTTGACAATGAAAAAAAGGAAATCCAGAATAAACTGCAATGGAAAACATGGGACCAAGCAAAACAGCTTCATGTAAAGTTCTTGCATCAAAATGTTTATCATCCTATTTGCATTAAAACCTTGCGGAGGTTTCTGAACATGGAAAAGAACAATGTGATGAGAAAAGGTGAGTGACTCAACCTGATTACCCTCAGTATAATTCAAATACAAAAACAACATTATAAACAATATGGATAAAATGCTTTTGAATGCTTTATGAATCATGATTATCATAACTGAATGACCGATGCAATGAACACAACAGTTTACCAGCAGTAACACTTCTCAATCTTCTTTGTAGTGAAACCCAGAGTCAGACTCATGAGGAAGATGCTCCCAGACTCTCAGGGGCTTCAGATCAGCTGTCTGGCCACTGGTTTTTACCCCCGTCACATTAACCTGACCCTGTTCATGGACGGTCAGCCTGTGGATGATGATCAGATCACAGGAGGAGAGATTCTGCCCAACGGAGATGGAACTTACCAGATGAGGAAGAGTTTGGTGATCAGTGAAGAAAAGCTACGTGAAGAACATAAATACAACTGCACAATGCAACGCCTCAATCTGGACAACAAACTGGACATTACATCTGGTACAAATATTTTGAGTGCAGGGACAACAAATGTTAAATTTAGTAAAAAATAAATTAATAAATAATAAAAAAGCAAGAAAACAGATTTACCTGTTTGTTTCAATAGCTCATTCTCAAAAATGACTTATCTCAAACATTTTCAGATGTGGATGAATCTGCTCCAGGATCCTCCAGTCTGTCTGTAGTGATCAGTGTGCTGCTGGTGGTGTTCGTGGCTGTTCTCATTATAATTGCACTCATCAAATGGAAGAAGAGACAAGCTGCTGGTAAATGTTTTTTATTCTTTATTTTTTTTTTAATCTAATTTTCAAAGAAGAAAATAAACCAAACATCTGTTCCTTTGGAAATAAACCTTCACCATATGCAAGTTCACCATATTTGATATTTTGATATTTCGGTAACGCTTTAGATTACAACCCGCAAAGAACTACGTTAGTATACTGAATTTAGGGTATACATTTCTGTAATTATAGTGTACCTATAAAGAACGTACATTTAGGTATGGGGACCAATGTTACATTTGGGGAATAAAGGGGTAACAACCTGTAAAATTACAAATCATTTATACTGTAAGTATTTTGAAACTTAAGGGGCACAATTATCTAATATTACATGGTATGTATGACCTAAACTTATGTTTGGGATTGATTTAGAAAGACAATATACTTTTTATAATTTTATAGGGGTATTTTATTATATTATTTTATAATTTTTTATTTTATTTTATATTTTATAATTTTATAATTTATTTTAATATTTTATTTTTTAACCATTCTGTTTCTTATTACTGAACAACAAAACTGGACATCTAGTGAAATGAGTTAATGAGTTTCTGCTATGCTTTATAAGTCTACTTACCTTATGAAAGCATATTCGTCGATCTAAGCGGAGTCACACCAGCTACTTCCCAACACCTCTATCACCAAATAACTTTGCATGATTACCATCAAGGTTCAGTGCAGTTTAAAACAAGCTTACTACTTTTCAGCTGTTTGCAGAAAAAAATACATAATACAACATTTGTATTTCAGTGGATGTATACTGTGATGTTTTTATAGCAAAAAAAAAAAAAAAAAAAGGAGAGGGTTTAATTTGGTGATAGAATAATTACATTAAAAGTAGTGCAATTGTTTTCTCTGTAATTACTGTTGATACTGTTGATTCCTCCTGGTTCCACGTAGGTTAATTGGCTACAACAAATTGCTCTGGAATAATTGTTTATACAGTAAGTCATACATACATTATATATAATAAAAATAAAAACGCCAAATTTAAGTCAACTGCAAATCCTCATTAGAATTGCATCATCACACAAAATAAACAGACACTCAATCGCTCCTACCACACAAAACCAGCAAATGTAATGTGTAAATGGCAGCGCTAGCAGCAAATTACAACAGACACTTCAAGAAAAACAAGCAGTGCTTATGATAAATATCACTGGCACAGTGGCCTAGTAAATGTCCTCACGTTATTTGTGGCTTCCATTATGACATGAATAACAGCTAGTTTATCAGCAAATATCTTTTTTTCCAATACAGATCCCACAGTGGGTTGAACTTGTCTTAAATTGAAAACAAGGCCCCCGCCTATTTAGAGAAAAGATATGATTGGTCAATTTTTCTGTCATTCAAAATTACTCCCCCATTGATTTACTATTGCTTGGCCCTCATAGCTGGACCACCAATCACAGAGCTGCAAATGCTAGGCGGAAACATTTATATACTGTACGTTATGGAGAAAATGAGTGGTGTTCATTAGCCTATTCACTGAATAGGCAGATTTGGAGAGGTTTTTTTTTTTTTCAGAGAAATTGTATTTATTTTATTTAGATGATGTTTGACAAATTATGAATATCTGAAATAAAATTATATATATAAAATACTATAATTTAAAAACATTTATTTACAAATTGTAAATATTGTTTTTACAGTAAGTTAAACCCTGATGGTTCCCAACTGGTACACTATAATTACAAAAAAGTTAGGCTGGTTGTATTCTAAAGTGTTACCGATATTTCTGTAGTGTTACTCTTATCATTAAACTATGTCATTCTTATTCAGGACGAGGATCTGAAACAACACAGAGTGATTATTCACTTGCTTCATGTGAGTACACCTTTTTATGGCGTAATTAAATTACGTCATAATATTTAATACAATTAAATATTTAAAGGTAATATGTATTTAGCAAAATTTAGATTTTAGATTAGGTTTATTTAAATTTTAAACTTTATACAGATGCACATTTTAATTCAAGAAACCTTCTAGAAATTAAACAAAAAAAATTTTTTTCTTGATTTCAGCTTCTGGCCCTGATGAAACGTGAAGCAAGTCGAGACAATACATATGAAACAGCATTTGCTTGGTGCATTACACTTGATGGATTTAATGACCAAGCGAAATTAGAGTAAAATGATAAAGGAAAGTAATATAGATATGCAACCATAACAGATAATATACAGAATGTAAAAATAAGCTTGTGTGACCTGAAATCATAATATTGTTAAAGAACATAATTTTATTACTAGTACATGCTGATTTGTTTAATTATAGTGTTATATTTCTGTGTTCTATACATGCATAACAATAACAACATTTATGTATGTATGTGTTGGTCTAAAAAAAAGAAGTTGTTTCCTGGTTGCCTTAAAATTTTTATTAATTGAATCTAAGAATTTAAGTTGATTTTGTTGTTTCAACTAATATTTTGTTCTTATAATTAAAGATTATTTTTTAACTTAGTTTTGTTTTGTTGTCATAACTTTGGTTTAATAATGTATCCACTTATTCAAGCAATCAACAAGATTAAGTAAACTTTCACATTTAAATTCACCCAACTGCATAGTTTGTTATAAAAAATACCAATAAACTTTAACACAATGACAAAAGTTTTTTGTTAACTAATCACCCTGCCATATCAGTGAGCACATATACACTAAAGTTAAACCTTCAAATTTATTACAACATTCCTGCCTGGTCTCATTGTTAATAGGTATTTGTACGTAATGTTTACAGGCACAAACCATACATTTTTATATGTTTTTATTGATGCTGAATCGTACTATTTGAAAATTAAAAAGTTGCCGTGGAACTAGTTAATATATTTTATACTGATTTTAAGAAAATTATTAACTGGTGTCTATCAATCAAATTGGAAAAATAAAATAAATCAGTTATTTTATTTTTACAATATGTTAAACTAGAAAATTAAGAAAAAGTGATTTAACTAGGATATTAAACACACACACACACACAAAAACGTCCAATTAAAAAAAGTGGGTTGTGTGTGTGTGTGTGTGTGTGGTGAGTGTGTATGGCAAGCTGAATTAACTTTTATTCATTCGCAGGATATGTATTCTTGATATCAACAATTCAATTTTCACTACTAACAATGTTAATTCTTGATATTAGGAATTTTATTTTCACTAGTTAAATGTCACCATAGCTTTCCATTCAAATTTAATTGTTGAAATCAAGAATTGCTTTCTTACTAGTTTAAATTCTGATTTCACATATCAGAAAAACAATTCTTACTAGTAAAGACCTTTATTTTTGATATCAGTAATCACATGGTTACTAGTACAGACGTTTATTCTTGATATCAGCAATTTAATTGTTACTAGTGACAATGTTCACTTCTGATATCATGAAAGTAATTGTTACTAGTAAGAAAGCCATTTTAGATATCAGAAATTATATTGATATCAGAAATTATTTTTCAGATATCAAAAATAACAATTGTAACGTTTAAATACATTTACTGATATCAAGAATTAACATTTCAACTAGTAACAACTAAATTGTTGATATCAAGAATTCACATTTTTACTAGTAACAAAGTAATTATTGATATCAACAAAGGCAGTTGATATCTGAAATTGTCCTTGCAACTAGTGAAAATAGAATTACTGATATCTTAAATAACATTTTAACTAGTAAAAAAAACTTTTACAGATATGTAGAAATGTCATTTTTAAATGTAAGAATAGCTATGGTAATGAGATCATGAATATTAATGAGATTTTCGACACTCCTCCCTTTTCAGCATTGGCCAAAGATGGCAGAAGAACATCTACGTGCAGAAACGGCTCCTCCTTTATTTATTTGTTTTGTCAGTGAAAATTATATTATGGCTGGATTCATTTTTAAAATTTTGGTTAATTGTAAAAAAAAAAAAAGTACATTTATGCTGTTTCTTTTTATTTGCCACCAAGTCCTTCGGATAATTAAAGGAACAAGGCATTAATTTAGTTTAAAAAATAACTTAATGTCGCTTTTTCAGGTGTTTATTATACACTTATACACTTTCTTCTAATACATCAAATAAAAAATACAACTAAAATAAAAAAATATAACAGATAATAAAAAAAAAACTAAGAGTAAAGTTGGGTTTCTATTATAGAAACAAAGGATGTTTCTCTTTTAGTACAAGAAAAATACTTATACAAACAACATTTATGTCAATGCTGGATTATGGTGATATTTTATATATGCATGCAAACAAAGCTTCTTTGAAAATGCTGGATTCAATATATCATGCAGCACTAAGATTTTTGACTAATTCCAATTTTCTTACTCATCATTGCAACTTGTATGAGAGTGTTGGTTGGCCATCTTTGCACAATCGCAGGCTGGAACACTGGTATATTTTTCTTTTTAAGGCCATACTTGGTAAACTGCCTCCTTACTTATGTTCTCTTCTGACTCCAAAAGTCACTACCAGGAAGTGTAATCTTAGATCATATGGCCAAATCATGTATGATATCCCACGGACGCGAACTGTCTTAGGTGAAAGTGCTTTTAAAGTTTTTGCACCTTTTTCTTGTTATAAATTGCAGAATAAGCTAAAATTTGCCTATTTACCGACAATGACACAGTTTAAAATGAGGATAAAGAACTATGTGAGTACTAAATGCTCATGTGCTGTTACTGAGTGCTGCTGGTGAATATGTTGAGATGATGTTTAAATTGCCAAAATGTCTTTTTCTGTTAAATGTTTGTATATGTATTTTTAAAATGGAACTATTATTCTGCCGTCTTGGCCAGGATTCCCTTGAAAAAGAGATTCTGAATCTCAATGGGATTATTTCCTGGTAAAATAAAGGTAAATAAAATAAAATGCATTTTACAAATGGTTTACTGGACTTTTTTATTTCGGAATATCATTGGCTACATGAATGAGTCGTGTGCTAATAGGAATTATTTTTATATAACATGTTGTCCGGTTCTTGAAGCATCGGTGGACAAGAGGAATGGTAAATAAATGAACACTGTTATACAAGCTATATACTCACTACTTTACAATGTAGCAAAGAATCATTTATTCAGTGTCGACATATGAAAATGTTTAACATAACATAGCCAAAAATGTGAGAAATGTATCGCCCAATGGTCAGCATAAGCAGTAATTTAAGATCCTACAAACAAAGAATGTTTTTTTTTCTTTTTTCCGTTTTCCACAACAGGTGTTCCAGAACAGTGAAAATGCATTTTTAACATGTAAGAATTAAGTTACTTGATATCAAGAATTATGTGTATTACTAGTTGTGATTTCATTGTTGATATGATAAACTTATTTCTGCGAGTGGTGACGTCATTGTTGATATCAAAAATAGCAATTGTTACTAGTAGAAATCTAATTCCTGATATCAAGAATTAACATTGTTACTAGTGGAAATTGAATTGTTGATATCAAAAATTCTAATTGTTACTAGTGGAAATCTAATTCCTGATATCAAGAATGAACATTTTAACTTGTGAAAATTGAATTGTTGATATCAAGAATACATATCCTGCGAATGAATGAAAGTTAATTCGGCTTGCCATACAAGGTAGGTGGCGATATGCACACATGATACCATAGATATCTATGACATGATGCAACGCAGCAAAAAACACAAAGAACCAAAGTAAAAGAGAATTACAAGAGTGAAAGGGACGGACACGAGTTCAATAAACTGAGAAAATGTTCGTGCTTGTTGTGTTCTTGTTGCCATGTTTAAAAGTCGTCAGTGCAGGTAAGTTGACCAACAAATAGTTTTCAGTGCCATATTAAAATCCTGTTGACAGAATCTGCCTTTTGGCGAATTTTTTGGCGAATTTTTTTCTCCCTTTTCAACTTTCAGATCACATAAGACACACTTTCATGTGACGCATCAGTAGTGTAGTACATTATAAAGCAGTATGCAATAATAACTTATTGAGTCTAATTAAATGGATGCCACCTTATTGGGACAATAGAGCCCTCCATACACCTACCCTTACCCTACCCACTACTTTCACTTTTCAACTTTTTGATTATTTACTTCATTTTCATTGAAAATAAATGATTTTCTTATGTGATCTGAAAGTTGAAAAGGGAGAAAAAAATTCACCAAAAGGCAGATTCGAACCCGAGTTGATATCAAGTCAAAATATGTATGATACACGTATGACCATCTACGCCACTGAAACTGATTTTGATGTTTTGTCTTTTGTAATCTTGACTATCCGAAAATAACACATTTGGTGCAATCTGTAGGGTCGCATGAATAATAAACAAATGATAAAATTATCAACCCCATAAATATAATATTAACAAACTTTGATAGGGTATGATTTAAAAATGAGCATCCCACCAAAAACATCAACATTTCTGTCTCTTTTCAAGCGTTAGTGTATAATTAGTTGTATTTATAGGGGTTATTATAGCACAATTCTGTAATAAGGGGGTTATTATAGAAACCACTGGACCTCACTAACCTCACCTGGGGCCATGTTCCTGTTGCCATGCTTAAAATTCATCAGTGCAGGTAAGTTCGCTTACTATCAGCCAGCTTTTTTTAACCATTCGATAAGCTTAATTAACTGAGAAAATGTTTGACAAATGGATTTTTAATAAAGGGTTTGGCCCAACTGATTTTAAGAATATTATTAAATGTACAGAAATCTAACATATTGAGACCACCATCTTTAGAGGTATTTAAAACCACAGATTGTATGTCATTTGTCCATATGAAATTTAATATCATTTTGTTAATATTCTTGAGAGTGTTTTCATCAACATGGATAGAGCAGCGTAGTCTGGAAATACCCTTCCCTTTTGCAAATAATATTCTTTCCCTCAGAGATAAGTCTCTTTGCAGCCATAAATTACATTTTCTCCGTTATAGAGGATAAATTAAATACATTTTTGCATTAAGAGATAACTAAAGAAGATATCTTTAACTGTAATATTAATTGTGGTTAGGTTGCATTATTTAATTGAAAGTAACCCACATTTTGACAAATTAAAAAAATACCAGAAGCTTTAGAAAATTAGTTAACAGTGCTGATTGCGACAGGGATATCTGCTAATTGGCTGATTTTTATTACCATTTTCACAATGAGAATGCCTTTCAAGATACTTTTATTAATAAAATGTAAGAAAGTCTGGGTGACAAGAAGGAGTCTTTGTGAGTTTTATAAAGCATATTGCCCCAGGAATCCTGCTTTACTATGCACTTTTCATGATTATTGACTGAATTATGTGTCATTTTCATGTTTGTCTTAGTAGTAATATACAAAATGGCATAAACGAATTATACCAAATATCATACCTTTTGTTTTATACAGTTTTTTTTCTTTCATGAGACACGAGACTAAAATATAAAATACATGTGGTTTCACTAGTTCACACTTACATATAATTAGCTGAGGTATGGTATGCGTATCTGGCGTGCTGTCCAGGGAAGGGCTCCGAGCTCGGGAATGGCCCGAACCTAGAGTACCCCCCCTTCCCCGTCTATTTATAAAGTGGACTCAAAGTGAGGAGATGGGGTGGAGGAGGGATGCTGATAAACCGTCAACATCAATGGATAGAGGTAAGTCAGTGATATTTATAGTATGGGATTGATTTCTTGATTATGGTCCACCTGTGTTGATTAGGATAAGTATCTGACGCGCTCCTCCCGAATCTTGTGAATAAAAACATTATTTCACTAGTTCACGCTTACATATAATTAGCTGAGGTATGGTATGCATATTTGGCGTGCTATCCGGGGAAGGGCTCCGAGCTTGGGAATGGCCCGAACCTAGAGTACCCCCCAAAAAGCAAATGTATCCACCAGTTTAAAGAACCCCACCTCCCCCCCCAAAAAAAAATAGCATAGAGTACTGGCGGGGGCTGATTAGATCTGGCGGGGGCTGATTAGATTTTCTGAGAAGTCGTCTCGTTGGAAGGGCCTATGAACTCCGGTGGGAGCAACTTAGGCGTTGAAAGAGTAGGCCCTACCGGCTGCAGGTAGTGAACTATGTGGTTGTTGGCGCCCGGTCGGTAGGGCTCGAGCCGATGCTCAACGGGAGCTTGTGGCGTTGGAACGGTGAACCCTACCGGCCGATGAGGAGGAGCAGCGTGGTTTTGGTGCCCGACCGGGAGGACCCAAGTTGCCTCGACCGCAATAGGTCATGGTGTCGGTGTACGGGCCCTACTGGCCGATAGCCCCTGCTATTCAGTGGGCGAAGAGCCTAATGCTGACTGAGAGGGCCCTTGAAGCCTCCGACAGGAGATTGAGACTCATGATGACGGACGTCTGGGTCCTCTCAGTTTGGCAGATAAAAAGCTTTGGGCTGGCCAACAAGGAGGACTCTGGTGACATCCGAAGGGAGATCCCAACTGACGGCATCGGATGGGTAAGACTCGCTTGCGGCCGGCAAGCATAGGCCCGACCAACTCTCGCCAGACGTCTGAAGGGAGCGCACGCATCAGACGGGTAAGCCTCACCAGACGGGGAGAGTGGAAAGGAAAGCCCGACTGGGAGGACTCTCGCGGCATCCGATGGGGCATTAAACTCAGAACATCGAACGGGTAAGCCTCGCCAGGTGGGGATAAAAGATGTGAGGGTAGCTGAGAGGTTTTTTTTGTTTGTTTGTTTGTTTGCAGGATTTGACGAGAGGTCGAGACTCGTAGCGTCGGACAGTTAAGCCTCGCCTACCGTCAAATGGAAATGTAAGTTGCGTGGCCGAGAGACTCTTACCGACGTCCGAAGGGAGCACACGCATCGAACGGGTAAGCCTCTCTGGATGTGGGACAGAAAAGGTAACATTAGGTGGCAAGGAGGCTCTCGCCAGCATCCAACGGGGACTTCCTGTTCCTGGAAACAACAGGGTAAGCCTCACAGGCCGTAGGATGGAAAGGGTAAGTTTGTGTGGTCATGAGGCTCTCGTCGCGTCTTATGGGAGTTTACTACTCACGGCATGAGACGGGTAAGCCTTGACGACTGTAGGAAGGAAGGAGGGTTTATTTGTGTGTTTGGTACTTGCGGCATCGGATGGCTTGCTTATTGGGTTTTGCGACCTAGACCATGTGGAATGGTAGTGGTTGTCTGGCCAGGAGGCTCTCGCCAGAGTCTGATGGGAGCACTCGCATTGAATGGGTAAGCCTCGCTGGCCAAAGGATGGAAAAGGTCAGGTTGTCTAGCCGGGAGGCTCTGACCGACGTCCGATAGGAGCTTAGCTCCAGGAATCGAACGGGTAAACCTCTTTGGCTGAAGGATGGAAAAGGTTGACTAGCCGGGAGGCTCTTACCTTCGTCCGACAGGAGCTTAGCTCTCGGAATCGAACAGTTAATCCTCGCTGGCCAAAAGACGGAAAAGGTAAGGTTGTCTAGCCCGGAGGCTCTCACCTACGTCCAATGGGAGTCCCGACTCCATGCATTGGATTAGTAAACCTCTCCGTACGTAAGACATAAAGGCAGGAAAGGTAGTCGGGGGCTTTCACCTACATCCGAAGGGAGTGTGGCTCCTGGCAACGAATGGTTAAGCCTTGCTGGCCGCAGAATGGAAAAGATGCGGAGAACAGAGAAGTAAAGGGGTGCACGAGAAGCGGAGCGGAGGAGAGATAGCTGCTTGGGCCGCCTGCGGAGCTTGCTTTGGCTGCTATAGATGTCGGCTGCGGGAAGAGTAAAAGGGTTAGTAACATTTGATGGGGCAAGCTTAAAAATGAGAGAAAAATGAGAGCTTGACCGGGAGATTTTTTTCACACTGCGTCCGCTGTGAGACCCAATGCTCACTGGACGGAAGAGAAAAGGCAAGTGCTCTACCGGGAAAGTTCTCACTGCGTCAGACATAGAAAACAGGAAAGAGGAAAATGAGAAAATGAGTCCGCTGTGAGACCAAATGCTCGCTGGACAGAAAGAGAAAATGGGAAAAAGGGAAATGAGAGCTTGACCGGGAGATTTTCTCACACTGCATCTGCTGTGAGACCTAATGCTCGCTGGACGGAAGAGAAAAGGTAAGTGCTTTTTATATATATATATATATATATATATATATATATATATATATATATATATATATATATATATGTATCTGGGGAGATACAGAAAAGACTCCTGCGGGAGCAGACACTGCTGTGGCAGATACAGAAAAGGCACCTGCGGGAGCAGACACTGCTGTGGCAGTGGGGAGATACAGAAAAGGCTCCTGCAGGAGCAGACACTGCTGCGGCAGTGGGGAGATACAGAAAAGGCTCCTGCGGGAGCAGACACTGCTGCGGCAGTGTTGAGATACGGAAAAGGCTCCTGCAGAAGCAGATACTGCTGTGGCAGATACAGAAAAGGCAACTGTGGGAGCAGACACTGCTGCGCCAGTGAGGAGATATGGAAAACAGAGAAGTAAACGGGAGCATGAGAAGAGGAGGAGATATAGCTGCTTTGACCGCCTGCGGAGCTTGCTTTGGCTGCTGTAGTTGTTGAAAGTGACATGACATTCAGCCATGTATGGTGACCCATAATCGGAATTCGTGCTCTGCATTCAACCCATCCAAGGTGCACACACACAGCAGCAAACACACACCGTGAACACACACCCGGAGCAGTAGGCAACCATCCACACCGCGGCGCCCGGGGCCCCGCCCAAGGACACCCCAGTCACGGTATTGCCGGCCCGAGATTCAAACCCACAACCCTAGGGTTAGGGGTCAAGCTCTCTAACCACTAGGCCATGACTTCCCCCTCCTTGGCTGTGGGAAGAGTAGACAGGTTAGTAACATTTGATGGGGCAAACTAAAAAATGAATGTGTAGCCTACTGTGTTGCCAGCTTAGCAATTGGTTGCCTAATTTGACAATTCCTTAAGCCTTGTCCACATTAGTTTGTTCCTGTTGCAAAAGCATCGTTCCTCTTGTTTTGGCCTTCCGGCCTTTTTAAACAGCCTCCACAATGGATCAATTTGGAACACTGGTTTCACACTGTAGTATAGACTTTGGAAACAGAAGCTTCTGAAAACTATGGATATCATTTTGTCTTGTAAAACTTACCAATAGACATGATTATGGCAATAACATTAATTGCAGTTATGTGTTATTCACTTCCAAGCATTTTCTAAAGATATTTACTTGCATGCTTTTCATATTACAGTCCTAGAAAGACAACAGAATTTTACTCACACTTGCTGTCCTGCGGCAAAACGAGGGTAGTGGTGTATTAGATCAATTTTAAGTGATAACGCCAGTAAATGGTGAAATATGTCCCTAAATGACTTGGTTCTGCCAGAATAATTGCATGAAACTTATGTCTGTATAATCTCAGTGAGGTTTAAACATGTACGGTAAGGCAGATAATATCTTTGGACATTTCAGTGTGGATGAAGACTCTGGAAAAAATGCCTTGGTGAGAAGAGCAGCTGTCACAATGACGTTTGATGGTGCTCAACGGCCGTGTTTAATGATCATGGTATCAGCAAAAGTAGCAGACTGAAAACTGAAAAATCCCTGGTATGGATCTCCTCGCTGGAAGGAAAATTGGGTCTGTGATAAGATGACAGACAGAGCGAACCGGGATGCTGATAAACCGTCAATGGGGACAGTTAGGCTAATTCAGATGTATTTATACCCTAAGGTTGATTATCTTAAGTGGTTCCACCTGTGCTAATTAGGCTAAGTATCTGACATGCTCCGTCCGAACCTTGTTATGAAACTACTTTTATTATGTTCCTGTTGGAAAAGCATCTTTCCTCTCATTTGGCCTCTGGCCTTTTTAGACGGTGTCCAGACGGATACATTTGGAACGTTGTTTTCACATTGTAGTATGGACTGTGGAAACAGGCTTTTGGAAACAATGAAACATGTTTAGTCTTGTAAGACGTTGTACCAAAAGACATGATTATAGCAGTAACATTAGCCCCTTACCAGTCACCCCCCATTTTTTGGCATGGAGACATAAATTACATACCCAAAATAAAAATGTTTCTGCTCATGATTCTTTCTGACTAGATACAAGATCAACATTTGTCCATGAGCTGACACTTCAACGTTTACCCTTCAGGAATCTGAATCGTTTTCCTGACATAAAATTACTAAATAACTGTCACTGAAACGATGTTGTTTTATTGAATATTTTATTGAAACATTGGTCAAATATCGAAGCTAGTCTTTAGATTTCAATTAATGCACGGTTTGTCCAGATCAAGTAAGAGAGTGATGTTTAATGTGCTGTGAAAGTGAAACGATGATAAACTGAGGCCGTTGACGATGTTTGCGAGCAAATGGGTTAATAGCAGTTTGCTATTCGCTTCCAAGTGGTTTCTAAAGATATTTACTTGCCTGTTTTTGTATTACGGTCCAAAAAATGCAACAGAAATTTTACTCACGGTTGCTATCCTGCGTCAAAACACGAGGGCAGTTGCGTTTTTGATGAATTTTGAGTGATCACGTCAGTGAATGGTGAAATAGGTCCCTAAATAAATTGGTCCTGCCGGAAAACTTGCATGGAAATTAAAATAAATAAAAAAATGTATGCATTTAGCAGACGCTTTTATCCAAAGCTACTTACAGTGCATTTGGGCTATCGTTTTTTTTTTTTTTTTTTTTTTTTACCTATCATGAACCTTTTGTCTGTATCATTTAAGTGAGGTTTAAACATGCACGGTAAGGCGAAAGTAATGTCTTGGACATTTCAGTGTGGATGAAGACTCTTGGGTCTTGGGCGGCACGATCGTTGTGTCTAGTATCTGACACGCTCCTCCCGAATCTTGTTATTAAAAACATAATTTATTACAATCTAAAACAGAATCCACATTCTCCTCCTTTATATAATTTCATTTATGTGCATAATTTTATTCCCCTGCCTAAACTCTTGTTCAGCATCCTTCTTACATCACCTCAGCATCAGCATCCTGCATCCATAGATCAGACGCGAGCTTGTGCCACCTTTTTCCGCTAGTTCCGAGCTAACTGCTTCGCTGGTCTTCAGAATGTGAAACAAAGAAATAGCTGTTTATAATCTAGTACTGTAATTGTAAGAAATGTATCCTGTACTTTATTTTACTGTCAATACGTGGTTTATCAGATTGTTAGCTGTGATTTTATGTAATGAAACTCCTCCAGAACTCCTGGTGATTCCAGCTAACCCATTGCTTCATCACAACTTCTCTATACAGCTGGGTTCGTCAACCATTACTCCTTCAAGGACATCCAGAAACCTAGGAGTTGTGATGGATCATCTGTTAAGCTTCACAGACCACATTGCTACAATGACCCGGTCCTGCAGGTTTGCCTTATACAACATTAGGAAGATTAGACCCTTCCTGTCAGAGCAAGCCACCCAACTTCTTGTCCAAGCTCTTGTTCTCTCCAGACTGGACTATTGTAATGCTCTCCTGGCTCTTCCTGCATGTACTGTTAAGCCTCTGCAACTGATCCAGAATGCAGCAGCGAGGGTTGTCTTCAATGAGCCAAAAAAAAAAGCTCATGTTACTCCTCTCCTCGTCAGGTCACACTGGCTACCAGTAGCCGCTTGCATCAAATTCAAGGTACTGATGCTTGCCTACAAGACGACCACTGGCACGGCACCAACATACCTAAACTTACTAGTTCAATCTTATGTGCCCTCCAGAAGTTTGCGATCTGCAGGTGAACGACACCTTGTGGTACCATCCCAAAGAAGTTAAAAATCACTCTCACAGACCTTTTCCTGGACCGTGCCCAGCTGGTGGAATGACCTCCCAATCTCAATTCGTACAGCTGAGTATTTACTCATTTTCAAGAAACATCTTAAGACTCATCTTTTTCGACAGCACTTAACCAACTAATACTAGCACTTTTCCTTTCCTTTTGTTGTCTTTCAATTTAAAAATAAATCAATATATAAATAAATTAAATTAAAAAAAACCTGGCTATGCGTTCTATACTAGACTAACTGAGACTTGCATTGGCACTTGTATATTGTTGTTGTTCTCTTGTTGACCTGACTACTTCTATTGTTCTCATTTCAAAATTTAAATGGTTAAATGTAAATGTAAATGTATGTAATGATAAAATAATAATAACAATAACATAGCAAAATCCCAGAGGTGACACCCAGAGATGTCAAATTTCATGGCTCCGAGTGGCCGGAGACCTCTGAGTGGCATTTAATCTGACCAGTTGTCGCCCACTAAGCAGCCCAGAGCACATCATATCTTTAGAACATGAGAGCTGAGTGTAGGAGGTGATATGATTTGGAGAGCGCGTGTTTCACAAAAGAGTCTCTGTCTCCCACAGACGAGCTCCTGCGACAAAACAGTGGATTTCTCACCAATGCCAACACACAGAAACGTGAAAATGGTGTAGTTTGAAAGAAGATATCCTAATCTAAAAGATAATATAGAGTTTTAGGCTGTTTGAGACTGATTGAAGCAATCGTGCGAATAGGAATGTGACACATCTAAACGTTACGTCAGAGGTGTCAAATTTCACATTGCGGTTCTATTGAAAATCGTTTGATCTGTTATTTTCGCACAGTGAAATAAACTACACAGTCAAATTCATGAGAATAAGAGCTTTCTTGTGATATATGACTTGACCGTTTTGTGAAAAATTAAAAAAAATACACATTCTTCATAAAAATTGTTTGCAATTAGGCAGAAATTTGTGTGTGGGAGGAATACATTTCTAAGCTTCATTTTACGGTTTTATGTATCATAAAAACAAAAGTAACTGTGTTCTTTGTAAAGAAGACATTTAGCTTTCAAATTATACCATATATGGGCTGAAACCATATAAGGAAAGCATGGTACCGAGTCCGCAGCGTTTAAACAGAAAATCATAAATAAATGAAAGGCTTAGTTCAGCATCCGGGCAGTTTGAGAGATCCGTGTCTCACAGCCATTAAACACCAAATGGCATTGGTCTCTTCTTGCTCTTGAAATTACAGATACATACAAAAAATCTTTTCTTTTTGAGAGTATCCTCTTAAAAATGGTCGGTTATGTCTTTTAAAGTGAAAGTAAACAGTTGAGAAAGAAATCAGATATGTATTATAATGAATGTATTGTCTCTTAAAATGACCACCCCTAATTTACTTGCTGCTGTCAGTGTCCTTAATGTTAATCCAAGAAATGAAATGGGAGAAAATCATTAACTGCTCTTTACTTTTGTTGTTTTAACAAAAATTAAACTTAAATAATGTTTTAAACATTGTTTCATTTGTTTATTTGTGCTATTTACACAACTTCAAACAGGACCCACCGGTAAAAGTACCAGGGCCCCGCAAACCCAAGTTATGCCCTGCTCACATCCATCTATGAATGCTTTTCGTAAAATTTGTTTGCATGTTATTTGAGAATGGTTTGATGAATCAACTTGAATTCCATACCTTTTTTTGCATGTTCTGAAGATGATCTGAGACAATTTTGGTGAAAATCAGACAAACCGTCTAGGATGAGCTTGAAAAAGCAGATTTTTCGAATTTTTGAAAATGGTAAAAAAAAAAAAAAAAAAACTAAACCGTATAATTTTTTTATTTTGCAGACTCTGCATAAGCCAAGGAAAATTTTACATAGGGATTTTTTTTTTTTTAAGAATAGTTTTACTTCGGTGCCTTATGGTTCAAAAGTTTTAAGCATAAAACATGAGTGCAACTTTGGAATTCTAAAGGAGACAATAGGTGCAATCGCATCTTCGGTTAATTCACAATACCCCATAGATTTTCTATGGGGTTAAGGTCAGGCAAGTTTGCTGGCCAATTAAGAACAGGACCTCAACCAACGTGTATTGTGTGCCTCTTCTCTCTTCCTTCAGACTCTGGGATCTGGGATCCCTGATATCCAAAGGAAAATGCTAAATTTACTTTTATCAGAGAACATAACTTTGGACCACTCAGCAGCAGTCCTGTCCTTTTTGAAGCGAGACACTTCTGACGCTATCTGTTGTTCAAGAGTGGATTGACACAGGAATGCGACAGCTGAAACCATTGTCTTGCATACGTCTGTGTGTAGTGGTTCTTGAAGCACTGACTCCAGCTGCTGTCCACTCTTTGTGAATCTCCCCCACATTTTTGAATGGGTTTTGTTTCACAATCCTCTACAGGGTGCGGTTATCCTTATTGCTTGTACCCTTTTTTACTACCACATATTTTCCTTCCCTTCACTTCTCTGTTAATGTGCTTGGACACACAGCTCTGTGAACAGCCAGCCTCTTTTGAAATGACCTCTTGTGTCTTGCTCTCCTTGTGCAAGGTGTCAATTTTGACAGTCTTTTGGACAACTGTCAAGTCAGCAGTCTTCCCCATGATTGTGTAGCCTACAGAACTAGACTGAGAGACCATTTAAAGGCCTTTTCAGGTGTTTTGAGTTAATTAGCTGATTAGTGTGTGGCACCAGGTGTCTTCAAAATTGAACCTTTTCACAATATTCTAATTCTCTGAGATACTTTATTTTTTATGATTTTCCTTAGTTGTCAGTTATAAACATCAAAGTTAAAAGAAATAAATATTTTAAATATATCAGTCTGTGTTATGAATTAATATAATATACAAGTTTCAATTTTTGAATGGAATTAGTGAAATAAATAAACTTTTTGATGATATTCTAATTATATGACCAGCACCTGAATATGGGTTGAACCATATTTTTCCATGCTTTTCATATAATAATGAAGTAAACATCATATTCAGGAGTAGTATGACAAGTGTGGCAGTATTTCATTTGAATTCACCCTCTAAGAAACGTGTGTTATCGTTTGCACTTATCACAAATGGAGAATCTATCAATTTGTTTTGTTTTGTTTTCTTGTTTAAATAAATAAAAATAGAATGAATGATATCTTTTGAACTCTTGGCATGAAAACTAAGTGCCAACGCAGTAAGTCCTAGAGACACCAAATTTGGCAGGGTGGTCCCAAACTCTCACTGCTACTCAGGTGAAAACACACACCCCTTTGGGCCTAGGTGGTGCTATAATAAACAACTTTTATGTTCTCCACAAGTGTACAGGCTAGAATCAAAATTCTATTTTCATCTTATTCCCTCAAGTGTGGAACTAAATGTATAGCTCTGATTTTATTGCCCTAAGGCAGTGCTCCCCAAACCTGTCCTGGAGGACCCCGTGCCCTGCACATTTTGTATGTCTTCCTAATCAGACACACCAGGACAGGTTTGGGAAGCACTGCCCTTAGGGATAGTTCACCCAAAAATGAAAATTTCCCTATGATTTACTCACCCTCAAGCCATCCTAGGTGTATATGACCTTCTTCTTTCAGATGAATACAATGAGATTTATATTAATATATATATATATATATATATATATATATATATATATATATATTGTGACGAGCACTCCCAGAGGAATCAGCGTCGCCCTGGAAACCAAAGCAAAACACCTGCACGTCCTCGTCACCGGCTGATCGGTCACAGCTGCTCCCCATCAGCCAGCACATTGAAAAGGAGCACATGTTACACTGAGAAGAGGTTCTCAAACGGAATGCAAAGCTGGACTAACCCCTCTCTCCTATCTCCACAGAAAGCAGCGAGTGACCGACAGCCCACACACTTTGGAGCACGTCAGGACACCCACTTTCCCCTTGATTGGCACAGAAGAGCACGGAGAGCACACGGGGAGCACCAACCAGCGGAAAGCAGATCAGGACACTTCACCAGGCACCCTTCACTTTTTTCGAGTGGTTCTTCACCCCGTGACACTGGTGGAGAATGCGGGCAAGGAGGAGCCTAGACAGCGCAGTTGGGAAACATCTAGTGACGTCACTCCCTCTCGCTTGCAAACGTTCGTGAGAACCCGGACTGGGACGGAGGAAAACTGGGGACAGCCTCCCAGCCACAAAAGGGGTAAGTGACTTCTGTTATTGTCATTTTACCCTGTGGTTGGTTGAGGCTGTCACTAAAACCCGGTTTCTCTGTCCCTGTTCCGGTGCGCTGCGAGAGGGAGAACCGCCCGGAGAGGAATCCCCGCCCACTCCGACCGTTTGGAGCCTGGTTGAGGATGGTAGCACTCCCGTGTGGGCGGCGCCCTGATGACGGGGATGTCGCTTGGGAGGGGGAATGTGACGAGTCAGCTGCCTCCTCCCTGATTATCACCGGCACCCCGTCCTAAATCGCCGCCCTTCACCAGGCTCCCGACTGGAGTGGGTGTGTGAGAGAGGAGGGGCGCTGGACGAGTCAGGGCTGGCGGCGTGTGATGGGGCACACCTGAAGGAAATGAAGCCTCATCACCGCCGCTGTTTAAAAGCCCAACTCGCCTCTCCTCGAGAGACCGGTCTCTTCCCCGTGCATGCACACTGGTGTCCTCGTGGGTCCAGGAAGGGTGCGTTGAGGGACTCCCGCGCCACAAGAGACGTGAGCTGCCGGACCCGCGATCCGGAAGAGAACCGCACCCGTTTACACGGGCCGACGGGCCAGGATGCCGGGCCGTCCATCCCCTGCCAGCGCCGCGGCAAACGAGAGTGATGCGGCCGCTAGAGGAAGCCGCTGCCCCTCGCGCCCCGGACCAAAGAGGGGAGCGCGTGCGGCCACCGGACTCCGCCCCTTACCTGGACCCTTCCTCGATGAACACTGCCCAACCCACACGAACCCTGCAGCACGACGAGGACACCAGATTCCCTGTTATTTTGGACACTCTTCCCCTTTGGCCACTTATCCCATGTTTTATTTGAGTTTTGTTAATAAAAGCCTCTCCGAGGCCTGACGCCACGCCCACTGTGTCTGTCTTGTGCCCCTCCCGTGACAATATATATAAATATATATATATATATATATATATATATATATATATTGGCTCTTCCAAACTTTATAATGGCATCAAATGCATCAATTCATCATAAAAAAAAGTGCTCCACATGGCTTTGGCTTTTTAAAAAAGGCCTTCTGAAGTGAATCGATTTGTGTAAGAAAACTAGCCATATTCAAGTAATCTCTAGCTTCCGCTAAGTGTGGTACATGCGTGCATGACAGAGTGGCATTCCAGCAGAAGAAGGAAGAGTAGGAAGCATAATCACCCAACATTTAACATGTATCATCAGACCACCCAGACAAAAAGTTATGAGAAGAACTAAGATATATATTGGATTATATATTTTAAATGATTTGAAAATGTAAAATTATTTTGATAACTTTTTGTCATGAGTGTCTCTAGATGACAGGCAAAATGTTGTGTAAATTGTACAGTGCACAAGGAGATTAAATAATTATGTTTTTCAGAAAATTAAAACTTACTCACAGACCTAACAAAAACAGAATGTTCACCAAACATTAACATATGGATGCCATTTAGGTAATAAAGCTGCTAGAGTCATAGCCTTGTGGGCAGTACATGTCATTGTATTGAAGCACTTGGTGACATGACTTCAAGTCCTGGCTTGAGTACCATTCTCCTCTTTCTTGTTTGGGCCATGGCCTAAACATTTATGGGCTTGTATCCTCTAGATGAACTTGAGTTCTGAAAAGTTTTATCCAGGTGTGTGTCTGATAAAGGCATACATTGTTGTGTCAATCAAGGGGCAATTAAGCTTTATTAATAATGCTTTTAGCGTAAAATTTTGAAAAACTCTGAAGTAAAGTAGATAGTAATGAAGCTTCTTTGTCCCAACTGATCTGGTCTCATGAATTTGTTAGCTTTGGCTGTTTCCTCCTCCTTTCCAAACTTCTTGAACCCTGATGATTGCTGCTCGCAATTTTTTGGCTACAGATGGTTTAATTGCAGGTTTTAAATAGCACATTCAGTGAAAACAGTGTGTTTTGTTTTGTTTGGTTCAAATAAATTCAAGCACCTGACCACAAGAGAACAGAAACTGAAAGAAATGCAACCATAAGTCTGTCAACGTGACAGCAGTGTGATAAGAGTAAATTAATCAGTGAATCAAATGTCCGTTATTCAAATGTCTGATAAAGCAAAATGAAAAGCAACAACAACAAAAATAGTTAATTTATTGAATTTCTATAGGACGACTCTGTTTCTTTAGGTGTGATTAGGATTGTATAGTTGTATATGTAGTGGTATAAATTCAGGCCACACTAATATTACATGTTTGTCCTTGTGTATCCACAGATTCTCACTCACTAATGACTTTTGCAACATATATAGCTGGACAAACACCATTTCCTGAGTTCAGTGCTGTGCTGATGTTGGATGATGTGCAAATAGGATATTATGACTCAAACACATGGAAACTTGTCTATCGCTCTCACAATGAATCAAAATACTATGATGAAGAGCAAAGCGATGCTGAAACTGTATTTCGTGTTCAATATAACGAACTGAAATATTTGGAATCCAATTATAATGATCACTTAAATCACTCAGGTTAGTCCAAGCAACACATTTATAATGCCACACAATACATTTCATAACAAATGTAACTCTTGTTAGTTTATGCACACAGCATATAAAGCTTTTGACAGAGAAGTGGTAACAGCTACATGTTTCATTCATCCATTCTTCTACAGGTGTACATGTTACTCAGAGACTTGCTGGATGTGAATTGTTGAACAATGATAATCCTGGTCCTACTCATGTCTGGGATGCTTTCGATGGACAAAACATTGGGGAGTTGACTTTTGACATTGAAAAAAAGGAAATCCAGAATAAACTGCTATGGAAAACATGGGACCAAGCAATACAGCTTCGTGTAAAGTTCCTGCATCAAAATGTTTATCATCCTATTTGCATTAAAACCTTGCGGAGGTTTCTGAACATGGAAAAGAACAATGTGATGAGAAAAGGTGAGTGAGTCAACCTGATTAACCTATTCATAATTTTAAAAAAAGAACACTATCAACAGATATGGACCAGACAGCTGTGCTGACAGAAAGCATCAAATGCTTTTGAATGCTTTATGAATCATGATTATCATAACTGAATGACCGATGCAATGAACACAACAGTTTACCAGCAGTAACACTTCTCAATCTTCTTTGTAGTGAAACCCAGAGTCAGACTCATGAGGAAGATGCTCCCAGACTCTCAAGGGCTTCAGATCAGCTGTCTGGCCACTGGTTTTTACCCCCGTCACATTAATCTGACCCTGTTCATGGACGGTCAGCCTGTGGATGATGATCAGATCACAGGAGGAGAGATTCTGCCCAACGGAGATGGAACTTACCAGATGAGGAAGAGTTTGGTCATCAGTGAAGACAAGCTACATGAAGAACATAAATACAACTGCACAATGCAACACCTCAATCTGGACAACAAACTGGACATTACATCTGGTACAAATATTTTGAGTGCAGGGACAACAAATGTTAAATTTAGTAAAAAATAAATAACATGAAAACAGATTTACCTGTTTGATTCAATAGTTTATTATCAAATGTCACTCATCTCAAAACTTTTCAGATGTGGATGAATCTGACCCAGGATCCTTCAGTCTGTCTGTCGTGATCAGTGTGCTGGTGGTGTTCATGTGTGGAGCTGTTCTCATTATAACGGCACTCATCATATGGAAGAAGAGACGAGCTACAGGTATGTTTTTTGTTTGTTTTGTTTTTTTGCATCTAATTTTCAAAGAAGAAAAGAAACCAAACATCTGAAACAATCTTCACCATATGCAAGTTCACCATGTGTAGTTTGATATTTCGGTAGTGCTTTTGATTACAACCCGCAAAGAACTACGTTGGTATAGTGAATTTACGGTGTACAGTTCTGGAATTATAGTGTACCTATAAAGAACGTATGTTTAGGTATAGGGGAACAATGTTACATTTGGGTAATAATGACCAGATATGCACCCTGCAAATAACTGTGCAAGTAAACTGAAGTTACAGTGTAGCTTGTACCTATTCAGTACCTCCGTGTAGAGGAATAATATGCAACGTTTGGGGAATAAAGGGGTAACAACCTGTAAAATTACAAATCATTAATACTAAATATTTTTGAAACTCAAGGGGCAACTTTTCTAATATTACGTTTTATGGCCTAAACAATCTTATGTTTAAGACTTAGCGATTTAGAAAGACAATATATTTTTTTCTAATTTTATAGGGGTATTTTATTATAGGTCTAGGTAGCCTATTTTTTAACCATTCTGTTTCTCATTACTGAACAACAAATCTGGACATCTAGTGAAATGAGTTAATGAGTTTCTGGTATGATTTGTAAGACTACTTACCTTATCAAAGCATATTCATTGGTCTCAGTCTCTTTTTCGCCACCTGATGGTTTATTTTGTGTAAATGATGTTTTTATTAACAAGATTCAGGAGGAGTGCATCAGATACTTAGCCTAATCGACACAGGTGGACCATAATCAAGTAATCAGTCCCATAGTATAAATATCGCTGACTTAACCTCTATCCATTGACGGTTTATCAGCATGCTGGTTCGCTTCGTCTGTCACCTTATCACAGACCCAATTTTCCTACCAACGAAGAGAGCTATACCGGGGATTTATCAGATCTGCTGCTTTTGCCGGACCGCGATCATTCCTACCCAGCCATACACGGCCGTTGAGCACCATTAAGCGTCATCGCGACAGTTGCTCTCCTCACCAAGCCACACGTCGTGGCCAATAGACCGTGCAAGCTCTGAGTTCGCCTAGCTCGACACAACGATTGTGCCGCCCGAGATCGAGCTCTCCTCGAGCGCTGGATTGCAGCAGCAGGCATTCAACCAGCCTGGGCCGCACCCCAGCTCTAACCGCAGCAAGCCTCTCTCAATTCCCGCCGCGGCTCAGCCTTTCACCGCGGCTTTTCCGGCCGAGGCGCAGTTTGAGGCCGCTTCCTCTAGCGACGCAGGCCGCGTGACATACATTTTCAGGCGAAAACGGGACCTATTTCACCATTCACTGGCGTGATCACTCAAAATTCATCTAAAACGCAACTGCCCTCGTGTTTTGACGCAGGATAGCAAGTGTGAGTAAAATTTCTGTTGCCTTTTTAGGACCGTAATATGAAAAACAGGCAAGTAAATATCTTTAGCAACCACTTGGAAGCGAATAGCACATAACTGCTCTCAGTGTTGCCACAGTTACTTTGAAAAAGTAACTTAGTTACTTTACAGATTACTTGATTTTAAAAGTAACTAAGTTACTTTACAAGTTGCTTTATTAGTTACATTCAGCAGCTGCCGACAACATAAAAATGACAACCGGTTTTGCCAACACTCACTTTATTGGAAGTGTATTTTTAACAGTAACATCCACAATCTATCTCCTGACAAAGTTGAACTTAAAAATTATTTTCTGAAAAAATACATGTTTTTACAAAAAATAAAGGCAGTCTTTCTTGACTTAACATAAATACTATTAAAATATTAAATATTAAAATATTAGATTTCTCTCTATCACTGAATACTCCTTCATGTAAGAAAAAAAAGCTGTTCTGTGAGGCAGCGCGGCATTGACAGTGGTAGGGATCTTGTTTATTATGGCATGAAATGAGGGCGAGTCAACCGTATTTAATGGCATTTCCTCCACAACAAACTGCCCAACTAACTTCTTCAACTCTCCCCCACTTACTGATTTTGCACCGAAGTCCAGCTTTTGTTGTTTAGGTGGTCGGGGACCTCCTGCTCCCTGCTTCTCATCACCTGGTGTGACTGTGACTTTGACTGTGCAGTGCTGCGACTCCAAATGTTTTTTTTTCAAATTCGACGTAGTTTTTTTGTAGCTAGATAACACTTTATCGCCGCCAGCACAGAGTGTACAACGGACCTTAATGTTGTCATCTTTAGCTGACACAAACTCAAAATAGTGACTATCTCCATCTAGAAAACGCACATCTCTCGCCTCCCTCCATTGTTTACGTTTGTGTCGCTGCGTGGCACGTACACATGACGTGAACTTCATGCATGCTGAAAACGTGACTTGTCGCATACGTGACTTCACTCCCCGAGATGCAAGAAGAAATAAATATTTTTATTAAGGAAAATGACAAAAATAGTAACTCACAGTGACTTGGTTAAGTAACTTTAATCTGATTACTGGTTTGGAAATAGTAATGCGTTAGATTACTCGTTACTGAAAAAAGTGGTCAGATTAGAATAACGCGTTACTAAGTAACGCGTTACCGGCATCACTGACTGCTCTTAACCCATTTGCTTGCAAGCATCTCCTACAGCCCCAGTTTATTATCGTTTCACTTTTACAGCATGTTAAACATCACTCTCTTACTTGATCTGGATAAACCGTGCATCAATTGAAAGTCTAAAGACTCTGGCTTCGATATTTGACCAACGTTTCGATAAAACATAGTTTTCAGTGACAGATATTTAGTAATTTATGTCAGGAAAACAATTTCGATTCCTGAATGGTAAACGTCGAAGTGTCAGCTCGTGGACAAATGTTGATCATCTATCTAGTCAGAAATAATTGTGAGCAGAATTTTTTTTATTTCGGGTATGTAATTTATGTCTCCATGCCAAAAAATGGGGGGTGACTGGTAAGGGGTTAACGTTACTGCTATAATCATGTCTTTCGGTACAACGTCTTACAAGACTAAACATGCTTCATCATTTCCAAAAGCCTCTGTTTCCACAGTCCATACTACAACGTGAAAAGAGCGTTCCAAACATATCCGCTCTGGAGACCATCTAAAAAGGGCAGAGGCCAAACGAGAGGAAAGATGCTTTTCCAACAGGAACATAATAATGTGGACAGGGCTTGAGGAATTGTCAAATCAGGCAACCAATTGCTAAGCTGGCAACACAGTAGGCTACCCATTCATTTTTAGCTTGCCCAAATGTTACTAAAACATTTTTACTCTTCCCGCAGTCAACATCTACAGCAGCCTAAGCAAGCTCCGCAGGTGGCCCAAGCAGCTATCTCTCCTCCTCTTCTCATGCTCCCCTTTACTTCTCTGTTTTCCGGATCTCCCCACTGCTGCTGCAGTGTCTGCTCCCACAGGAGCCTTTTCCGTATCTCCTCACTGCCCACTGCCGCAGCAGTGTCTGCTCCCGCAGGAGCCTTTCCTGTATCTCCTCACTGCCGCAGCAGTGTCTGCTCCCGCAGGAGCCTTTCCCGTATCTCCTCCCTGCCGCAGCAGTGTATGCTCCCGCAGGAGCCTTTCCCGTATATCCTCACTGCCGCAGCAGTGTCTGCTCCTGCAGGAGCCTTTCCTGTATCTCCTCACTGCCGCAGCAGTGTCTGCTCCCGCAGGAGTCTTTCCCGTATCTCCTCCCTGCCGCAGCAGTGTCTGCTCCCGCAGGAGCCTTTCCCGTATCTCCTCACTGCCGCAGCAGTGTCTGCTCACGCAGCAGGAGTCTTTCCCGTATCTCCTCCCTGCCGCAGCAGTGTCTGCTCACGCAGCAGGAGTCTTTCCCGTATCTCCTCACTGCCGCAGCAGTGTCTGCTCCCGCAGGAGCCTTTCCCGTATCTCCTCCCTGCCGCAGCAGTGTATGCTCCCGCAGGAGCCTTTCCCGTATATCCTCACTGCCGCAGCAGTGTCTGCTCCTGCAGGAGCCTTTCCTGTATCTCCTCACTGCCGCAGCAGTGTCTGCTCCCGCAGGAGTCTTTCCCGTATCTCCTCCCTGCCGCAGCAGTGTCTGCTCCCGCAGGAGCCTTTCCCGTATCTCCTCACTGCCGCAGCAGTGTCTGCTCACGCAGCAGGAGTCTTTCCCGTATCTCCTCCCTGCCGCAGCAGTGTCTGCTCACGCAGCAGGAGCCTTTCCCGTATCTCCTCACTGCTGCAGCAGTGTCTGCGGTGATAGCATCATGTATCGACGATAACCAAGACGATATTAGGCTCATTCTCCAGCCAACGTTATTTATTATCATTATTAGGCAGCCTACCATAATTCGGCTATCAAACCGCTCCGTTATCCCATCTCAGCACTGCATTTCACGTTCGCCCGTGCTCTCCAAGGATGATGTGAGCCTGTAGGCGGCGAAGAAGTCTCCATCCACAAATATAACTTCCGTGCGCAGATGCAAAAAAAAACAACAACATTTGTCACAGAACAAGTGAGATGACAGTAGTGCCGACTACATGAACTAGCTGTTTTAAATATAGTATTTTGTATTTAATCCCAGTTTATCAGTATGTCCGAAAGTATATTTTTCGATTATTGGTGATTCCATAGGCTCTTTTCGTGCACCTGCATGGTTACAATGGCAAATAGTAAGCTCGGACAAGAATAAAGAATCTTTCTCTTACTCCACCCATACACGATAACATCCTCGATATGTACCATCAATCTCACGTGCTGACAATATGACGATTTGACATTGACCACATCGCTGATTCATGGCACCTTTTCGGGGTACACTGGCACAGGAAATTTATTTTTGCACGCTTAATTTCGAATACAATGATGCACCAAGATTTTTCTGACTCATTATCGGAAGCAGCTCATTGGATTTGCTAAACAATTATTCAAGTAAGCTTCACAGCGTCTACCCTCGTAGACAACCAAATAATCCTTAGTATTGAACTCCCTGTCAGGCACTGAAAAAAATAATTATTTCAGTCAGCGACACTTACCTATTGAACACCAACGAGTACATGAACACCAACAGGTGCTTCGCAGATAAAACAATCTAAATTTTCCCTCTGATGGCTGGAGAGACTACCCATCCGGTGTCGCAAAAAAAAAATAAAAAAATAAAAACACCGGATGCCAGCCATAGCCTCCCGGCCAGATATCCTTACATTTTCTATCCTATGGCCGGCGAGGCTTCTCTCTTCGATGCCAGGAGCTCGAGCTCCCATCGTATGCTGAGAAGAGCCTCCCGGCCAGACAACCTCACCTTTTCCATTCTGCGGCCAGCAAAGCTTACCCGTTCATTGCCAGGAGCTCACACTCTCTTCGGACGTAGGTGAAAGCCCCCGGCTACCTTTTTTGCCATTCTGTCTTACGTACGGAGAGGTTTACCCATCCAATGCATGGAGTCGGGGCTCCCATTGGACGTAGGTGAGAGCCTCCCGGCTAGACAACCTTACCTTTTCCATCTTTTAGCCAGCGAGGCTTAACCATTCGATGCCGGGAGCTAAGCTCCTGTTGGACGAAGGTAAGAGCCTCCCGGCTAGACAACCTTTTCCATCCTTCACCCAGAGAGGGTTACCCATTCGATTCCTGGAGCTAAGCTCCTATCGGACGTCAGTCAGAGTCTCCCGGCTAGACAACCTGACCTTTTCCATCCTTTGGCCAGCGAGGCTTACCCGTTCGATGCGAGTGCTCCCATCGGACGCTGGCAGGAGCCTCTTGGCCAGACAACCACTACCATTCCACGTGGTCTAAGTCGCAAAACCCAATAAGCAAGCCGTCCGATGCCGCAAGTACCAAACACACAATAAACCCTCCTTCCTTCCTACGGTTGTCGAGGCTTACCCGTCTCATGCCGTGAGTAGCAAACTCCCATAAGATGTCGACGAGAGCCTCACGACCACACAAACTAACCTTTCCATCAGGAACAGGAAGTCCACGTTGGATGCTGGCAAGAGCCTCCTGGCCACTTAATGTTACCTTTTCTTTCTCGCATCCAGAGAGGCTTACCCGTTCGATGCGTGTGCTCCCTTCGGACGCCGGCAAGAGCCTTCTGGTTAGACAACCTTACCTTTTCCTTTTCTATGGTCAACGAGGCTTACCCGTTCGATGCGTGTGCTCCCTTCAGGTTCGGGCCATTCCCGAGCTCGGAGCCCTTCCCCGGACAGCACGCCAAATACGCATACAATACCTCAGCTAATTATATGTAAGAGTGAACTAATGAATGTGAAGAAGTGGTCACTGAACGTATCATTGAACAAATCTGAAGTAATAATTTTGTTGAACTAACTGAAAAGAAACAAATCTCTTGAAAGAATCATCATTTCGACCACTAGTGTGTATGTGTGTGCAGACTGTGCGTGCGTATGCGCCTGTGTGAGAGAGTGACGGTCAAACAGTGGAGTCCGCTGTCTTATCTGTCCGTGGTATAGAGGACTTACACTAATGTACAGTATTTGAAAAATAATGTGTTTTTTGAGCATTAAGGCATGTCAACATATTCTGGTACACCAAATACACAAAATAATGATCTTTAAAAAAGCATCATATGACCCCTTTAAAATTCGCACACATATTGCTTTCTATGAGTGCACGCACACCGTTAGCGCCTCCAGCAACTGTCCGCAAATCACAACCAAGACTCCGGGCGCTGTTCATAATCCTGCCATGCCTAAGGGCCACTCACATCATTTTCCATTCATTCCAAACTTTAAAATCATTGACACCACTTGCTCATTCTTGAAGTTATGTTTTGACTGTTTAAATGATTAGATTAAATGTTTTGGACTGCTGTCTTTAACTGATGGTGTGTGATACGATTCTTTGAAATCGATTTTGTGTAGATTGTCAATGAACTACGGCTCTGTGTATTAAAGGCCAACCAGTGTTGCCAAGTCTGTGGTTTATTTTCATGCCAGCGGGTGGAAGCGGCAACAATCCAAATAACCTGATGTTTAGCCCCTAAAATTCAAATTTTACCAAGGCAACCCCGCCATAAAATGTGTATTTTATCGCCCGGAACGATACACGATTGGGTTAGTTTTGAGAAGCAATTGACCAGGTTTTGTTTTGAAAACCTGGCAATCCTGGTCTGAACGCACATGCTGGATATATGCTAAGAGTCCCTTCTTTACTGACGAGATGTGCATGAAAATCGCATTCGATTTTTTGCACAGCCCTAATAACAGCTAGTTAGTTTACCAGGCCCACCTATTAGAGAAAAGATACTAATTTGTCATTCGAAATTACTCTCCCATTGATTAACTATACACAAATACGCTGTGAACTCTATGGGCGTGCCTGGCACGTCCTGATTTTGCCAAGTTCGATGTGTTCCTAGGTCAACATATTTTGTTGACCCTGGAACAACATTTTACTCCAAAAATATATTCTTAACCATATCCCTACACCTAAACCTAACCTTAACCATGAGTAATCCCTTAAATCAGAGGAAATGATAGATGAATGACACTGATGTACAAGCACCAAACACTGATTTTAAGCGTAAACTTCACAAAATCTAAAAACTGGTTCTTCAAATCTGATTGGTTAATCACAATGTTGTTCCAGGGTCAACAACGATGTTGTCCCAGGAACATGTCTCACTTGGTAAAATCAGGTTCTGCGGCGTGCCTGCGAAGTGTGATGGTGTGACACTTGCCGGTGCCCTCTGACATTTCAATGAAAGCAGATCCTGCTCATTAAAGAAAATGTCTGTTGAAAGGGAACATTGGGTAAAAGAGAAAGGGCACAACAACCAAACACAAATCCAAATGATCAAACATTAATAGTGGACAAAGGAATAATGGAGAACACAGACTTTTAACAACTGGGAATGTAATCAGGGAGAAACAGAAACAAATGTGGGGCTAATCAATTAAGGCAAGGCAAGGCAATTTACTTCTAAAGCACGATTAAAAATGTGCTGTGCAGATTCTAAAAACATAAATAAGCAAACAACATATACACAAAATAATAAATAATAATAATAAAAAAAACATTTTACAAATAACATTTAAATAACAGTAAGTTAAACCCTGACGGTTCCCAACTGGTACACTACAATTACAAAAAAGTTACACAGGTTGTAATCTAAAGTGTTACCAATATTTCTGTATTGTTACTCTTATCATTAAACTACGTCATTCTTATTCAGGACGAGGATCTGAGACAACACAGAGTGATTATTCACTTGCTTCATGTGAGTACACCTTTTTATGACGTATTTACAATAAAATATTTAAAAGTAATATGTATTTAGCAACATTTAGATTTTAGATTAGATTTATTTTAATTTAAAATTTTATACAGATGCACATTTTAATTCAAGAAGCTTTATAGAAATGAAACAAAAAAATATTTTTTTTTCTTGATTTCAGCTTCTGCCTCTGATGAAAAGTGAAGCAAGTCAAGACAATACATATGAAACAGCATTTGATTGGTGCATTACACTTGATGGATTTAATGACCAAGCAAAATTAGAGTAAAATGTTCCAATATATCCAATGTTGTTTCATGCATGTTGAGTTATCTAAACTGTTAAAGGTCATGAAACCCCAGACTACTTTTTCTTAGATTTTACATTTAAATGGGTTTTACATGGGTTTAAATCTACACACTGCTGCTCAAGAGCCTCAAAAATCACTCTGGCCACACTGCTAACATGATGTTGTTCCAAATTATTAAGCAAGTCACAGTTCTCATGAAATATGGTGAGGAAGAAAGATCTTTCTGAAGATGAAAAGTTTGAAACAATGCAATGTCTTGCAAAAGGCATCAATACAAACAATATTTCAAAATAAGTCAATAGATATTATTGAACTATCAAAACATCTGTGAGTGATTTGGAGCACATTTAGAGTGATTTAGAGCTGATCTTGGTCAGATAATGATTTATTTAGGAAAGTTTCTGTCAAACAAATGAACTGTACTGTAATGGCAGCTGTAAAAAAGCCTCTGCTGAGCAGCCGACATGTGTTTGAAGCTACTGGAGTCTCCAGATCCTCTCCATGCAGATTAACAGTTGTGTTAAAGATGTGTTTCAGTCACTGCTAACCAAACCTCACAAAGAGAAACCTGCACAGTGGCTGTAGAAACACATTTACAAACTGTTTAGCACGATGGTATTTCTGTAGCATGGGATAGTGTGTTAACCTGCATGAATATCCTTTTATTTCCGAGAGCACTACTCTACATTTTATACCACAGCAGACAATGGTCAGTTATGAACTCCACATATCTTGCAGAAGTCATTTTGAAACCCTTAAATTAAAACCCTTTTCTTCTCACTTCCCAATACTCCAACCCAAATCATCACCCAGCGCCTCCTTCCTGATGTTTCAGTCTCATTGGAATAAGATGGCCATTCATCAACTATCAGAAATCCATTTATCTGGACCATCCATTGTACTGAAGCATTTGTAAGTGAATAAAACTATTGAAAAACGAGTCTTCATGTGTTTCTACAGCCCCCCTGGTCTCATCTGCTTCCTGCTATTTTTAGCTGTACAAAACAGCTCTTTTTGCGGTTTGATTTAGCAAATTGGTGTGTTTTACCATATTATTTTAATCTATTACCTTAATAATGGACACACTGGTTTGTAGTGCAAACAGTGACTAATGAACTGGAAGTCTCACCCCTAGGCTTTTTTCCTCGTTGAAAAATAAAGTGGATGGCAAGTTACAAATGTATACAGCAGGATCTTATTCACTTTCATATTAGCTTATTTCTCTTTCTCCCATACACTAATTTCAGTACTGTTTATTTTATATTATTTTTCTGTTACTGGCTTTAATGTTATTGGTTGTCATCTTCACAAGTTAGAATAATGGAGGGTTTTTGTCACATGATGTTGTATCTGTTAATGGTTCACCATCCCTTTCTCTCCTGCTATAACATGATGGGAAGGTGTGGCCTAGTGGTTAGAGAGTTTGAGGGTTTGAGTCTTGGGCTGGCAATAACACGACTGAGAAGCCCTTGAGCAAGGATCTGAACGCCCAACTGCTCACCGCAGCATAAATGGCTGCTCACTGCTGTGTGTATGTTCACGGCTCTGTGTGTGTGCACTGTGGATGGGTTAAATGCAGAGCACAAATTCTGAGTATGGGTCACCATACTTGGCTGTATGTCATGTCACTTTTTTTTCCCACTTTGATACACTGAGAAAATGTGCATAAATTTAAATACATTCCTGCATGCATTGTGACAAATTGTGTGGAAATGCCAGTAGCATTTGAGAGCTAGTGTGAACTTTAGTAGATCTTTCAGCATTGTATAATGTGGAAACAGCTCTCAATCTTAGGTTTGTGTTAAAAGCATGCCAAGACTTTCTGTACTTTCTTTTCCAAGTAACAACTGATGAAAAAGTGGTTACATGAATGGACTCAAATTTGATTTGGCAATTTCCCTCCAATCAAACACAAACACAATGAAATTCATATCAATCTTTATTTGTACTTAGAAATTTTGCGCAACAAATCTTTTTTTTTTTGTCCTTATTCCTTTAATGATTTACTCCAGGGCAGATTAAAAGTCGATCTGAATCTCTCATGCCATTATTCCTGCAGGAGCGGCTGAAACGGACCTCTTACATAAAGTGCTTCTGTCAACGAGCGCTTCTCTTTTTTGCAATAGAAAAAATGAAGAGACGGTGTAGGACAAAAAATTTCCATGGCTCACGAGAAGAGTGAAGGAAGGGGAATTCCTTTAAAAAAAGAAGGAAAGAAAAAAAACGGAAAAAAAGACAGAAAGAGCAAAGAAAGTTCAGTGAAGGCCGTTTCAGCCCAGGATCAGACTGGATTTGCCTCCAGGTGGGTTCCTCCGGCCGGAGGGGTTGTTGGCAGCAGACGGGGCAGAGGGCTGTGCCGCTTCCTCTTTCTGCTCCACAGCCTCCTCTAGAAAACACAAACACAGAGTGACAACCGTTAGTGACCTACTCCATCTGACATTGAGATTCTGACGCAGCAGCATCGCTTGCAACGGTGAAGTCAACAGCTACCATCAACTGTTTTATTACCAACATTATTCTAAATATCTTCTTTTCTGTTCAATAGAAAAAAACTCCAACAGGTTTGGAACAACATGAGGTTAAATGACACTTCTCATGTTTTGGTGAACTAACTCTTTACTATGCAAGATCTGGATCCTGGAGAAAAACAAAGAAAACTATTGCTCCACAAAACCATGTCATGTTTTGACATGTTACTGTATGCATGTGAAAGAAGCGGTGCTTCAGAACTACAATCACAAACTCTCTCCGCACATCAAGACTAGTCTCTAATGGATTTTAAAGTCAGTATATTTGCATTTCATGGTGTTTTCCTGGAAGTGTTCAATGTAAGTGTTTGGTAAGGTGTGACTCGCTGAACGTCTCACTGAAAGACTCGTCATACCTCACAGGAGAAGCATTCGGCTCATGAACACTCACATATGTACAGCCTGAAATATATTCTACATATGATTGCAGATGCTTTAAATTGATATTGTGCCAACCCCAATAATGCAACAAGTAAAAACCGCTATATAATTCTTGCCATTCAGGGTGATATAATGGACATTCATTAGCTAATATTTTTTTTTCTTGATTTCAGCTTCTGCCTCTGATGAAAAGTGAAGCATGTCAAGACAATACATATGAAACAGCATTTGATTGGTGCATTACACTTGATGGATTTAATGACCAAGCAAAATTAGAGTAAAATGTTCCAATATATCCAATGTTGTTTCATGCATGTTGAGTTATCTAAACTGTTAAAGGTCATGAAACCCCAGACTACTTTTTCTTAGATTTTACATTTAAATGGGTTTTACATGGGTTTAAATCTACACACTGCTGCTCGAGAGCCTCAAAAATCACTCTGGCCACACTGCTAACATGATGTTGTTCCAAATTATTAAGCAAGTCACAGTTCTCATGAAATATGGTGAGGAAGAAAGATCTTTCTGAAGATGAAAAGTTTGAAACAATGCAATGTCTTGCAAAAGGCATCAATACAAACAATATTTCAAAATAAGTCAATAGATATTATTGAACTATCAAAACATCTGTGAGTGATTTGGAGCACATTTAGAGTGATTTAGAGCTGATCTTGGTCAGATAATGATTTATTAAGGAAAGTTTCTGTCAAACAAATGAACTGTACTGTAATGGCAGCTGTAAAAAAGCCTCTGCTGAGCAGCCGACATGTGTTTGAAGCTCCTGGAGTCTCCAGATCCTCTCCATGCAGATTAACAGTTGTGTTAAAGATGTGTTTCAGTCACTGCTAACCAAACCTCACAAAGAGAAACCTGCACAGTGGCTGTAGAAACACATTTACAAACTGTTTAGCACGATGGTATTTCTGTAGCATGGGATAGTGTGTTAACCTGCATGAAAATCATATTCTTCATTTTATAATACACAGCAGAAAATGGTCAGTTATGAACTCCACATATCTTGCAGAAGTCATTTTGAAACCCTTAAATTACTTTTCTTCTCACTTCCCAATACTCCAACCCAAATCATCACCCAGCACCTCTTTGCTGAGGTTTTAGTCTCATTGGAATAAGATGGCCATTCATCTACTATCAGAAATCCATTTATCTGGACCATCCATTGTACTGAAGCATTCGTAAGTGAATAAAACTATTGAAAAACAAGTCTTCATGTGTTTCTACAGCCCCTGGTCTCATCTGCTTCCTGCTATTTTTAGCTGTACAAAACAGCTCTTTTTGCGGTTTGATTTAGCAAATTGGTGTGTTTTACCATATTATTTTAATCTATTACCTTAATAATGGACACACTGGTTTGTAGTGCGAACAGTTACCATTTCCTATTTTCCTATTTCCTTTCAGCTGTCAATGAACTGGAAGTCTCACCCCTAGGCTTATTTCCTCATTGAAAAATAACGTGGATGGCAAGTTACAAATGTATACAGCAGTTTCTTATTCACTTTCATATTAGCTTATTTCTCTTTCTCCCATACACTAATTTCAGTACTGTTTATTTTATATTATTTTTCTGTTACTGGCTTTAATGTTATTGGTTGTCATCTTCACAAGTTAGAATAATGGAGGGTTTTTGTCACATGATGTTGTATCTGTTAATGGTTCACCATCCCTTTCTCTCCTGCTATAACATGATGGGAAGGTGTGGCCTAGTGGTTAGAGAGTTTGAGGGTTTGAGTCTTGGGCTGGCAATAACACGACTGAGAAGCCCTTGAGCAAGGATCTGAACGCCCAACTGCTCACCGCAGCATAAATGGCTGCTCACTGCTGTGCATGTGTTGACTGCTCTGTGTGTGTGCACTGTGGATGGGTTAAATGCAGAGCACAAATTCTGAGTATGGGTCACCATACTTGGCTGTATGTCATGTCACTTTTTTTTCCCACTTTGATACACTGAGAAAATGTGCATAAATTTAAATACATTCCTGCATGCATTGTGACAAATTGTGTGGAAATGCCAGTAGCATTTGAGAGCTAGTGTGAACTTTAGTAGATCTTTCAGCATTGTCTAATGTGGAAACAGCTCTCAATCTTAGGTTTGTGTTAAAAGCATGCCAAGACTTTCTGTTAGGGGTGTAACGATACGCGTATTCGTATTGAACCGTTCGGTACGACGCTTTCGGTTCGGTACGCGGTACGCATTATGTGTACCGAACGGTTCGTTGGAGTAATTAATTATATTTGAAAAAAAAAAAGAGAGAGAGAGAGAAATATAATGATATGCGTTCAACAAGGTAGCCCAATAACCCAAACAACGTAACAGGCAACGCCCCTGACACTCCCGAAGAAGAAAAAAACACCAACTTATATGTTTATGTTAGGCTACTCAGTCAGGCGCTCGCTCACTCAGTACGCGCTGAAGGCTCGTTGCAAAATAGCCAATGCGTTTAACAGACCAGAAATGAGAAGATCCTCCAATAACCAACAGGTCTGGTGTTTGGGTGCACTTTGGATTCCCTTTAAGCTATAATGGTGATGGCAAGAGAGTGGTGGATAAAAAAACAAAGGTATGTCGCAAAGCGCGCTTTTTCCTCCACAGAAGCACGTCTCTAAACTAGTGAATGAACTTGCGCTCCCTGGGCGGTTCAGCACAAAAAAGGGGGCGTGTTCCGGCGCAAACAATCCCTGGTGCTATTTTGCTGTTCCATTAAACAATTGCGCCACTGACCAGAAAAAACCTAGTCTAAAGTCAGTGGCGCGTTGTGCGTTGTTCATTATGCTATTTTAGGGGCGCATGCTTGACCATAATGTATAGCGTGCACAACGCGCATACACTTTGCTCATGTAATCTACACAGATGCAACAGTTATTTTTGCAAATCATAAATCGTTACACTAAAAAAATATTAACACATGAGATGACGGAAATCATGACGCTATTTTGGGTGGGTTTCTCCCATCCCCATACAACACAACTTCTCTGTCTTTCACTGCTCTTACAAGAACATCAGTCTCCTCGGCTGTGAACCGCTCCTGGTGTGCGCCTGGTAAATACGCCATAATAATAGCAATCCATAATGGAACTTGCGCTCCTGCTTTTAAAGGGAATGTTGGATGACGCTCTGATTGGTTTATTTCACGTTACGCCCAAACCACACCTATGAATAATGAAGCTACTTCAGACCAACCCATTTTAGATTTGCGCCGGGCGCAAGAGCCATTTATCCCGCCAGGAAAATAGCAACAGCGCCGAGACCCGCCCACAAAGTTACTTGCGCTTCGCGCTTTGACGCTTGCGTTTCAGATCGTTTAAATAGGGCCCTATAGCTTACAGGGAATCCAACCCAAACACCAGACCTGTTGGTTATTTTAGGATCTTATATTTCTGGTCTGTTCAATGCTTTAGACATTTTGCAACGAGCCTTCAGCGCGTGCTGAGTGAGCGAGCGCCTTAGGGGCCGTTCACATATCGTGCCTAAAAACGCGTGGAAAACGCTAAGCACGTCTTTCTCCTCCTTTCCAAAGCGCTCGGGCAGAAGCGCTCATGAGGCGTCTGTCTTTGCTAAGCAACAATGACGTGCTCTCTCCATGAGACGCGGAAATTTCAGCAAAGGATAAATGGATTTGCAGCTCTAAAAATCGCTTGCAGTAACTCTGCTACTAAATTTATTTCAAAATTGCAATCCATATACAACTATGATCAGCTGATCCTTCATCTTGGCTGAGCTCTCAACGTTGTTACGTGAAAGGATGAAGCTGATTGGTTGGTTCTTGTCACATGACCCGCGGTGCGCTTGCGGCATTCTGAAAAGTTGAGATGTTTTTACATTTTGCTGTATCTAAAATGTACCGAACCGAACCGAACCGTGACATCAGTGTATCGTATCGAACCGAACCGTGAATTTTGTGAACCGTTACACCCCTACTTTCTGTACTTTCTTTTCCAAGTAACAACTGATGAAAATGTGGTTACATGAATGGTTATGGACTAAAATTTGATTTGGCAATTGCCCTCCAATCAAACACAAACACAATGAAATTCATATCAATCTTTATTTGTACTTAGAAATTTTGCGCAACAAATCTTTTTTTTTTTGTCCTTATTCCTTTAATGATTTACTCCAGGGCAGATTAAAAGTCAATCTGAATCTCTCATGCCATTATTCCTGCAGGAGCGGCTGAAACGGACCTCTTACATAAAGTGCTTCTGTCAACGAGCGCTTCTCTTTTTTGCAATAGAAAAAATGAAGAGACGGTGTAGGACAAAAAATTTCCATGGCTCACGAGAAGAGTGAAGGAAGGGGAATTCCTTTAAAAAAAAGAAGGAAAGAAAAAAAACGGAAAAAAGACAGAAAGAGCAAAGAAAGTTCAGTGAAGGCCGTTTCAGCCCAGGATCAGACTGGATTTGCCTCCAGGTGGGTTCCTCCGGCCGGAGGGGTTGTTGGCAGCAGACGGGGCAGAGGGCTGTGCGGCTTCCTCTTTCTGCTCCACAGCCTCCTCTAGAAAACACAAACACAGAGTGACAACCGTTAGTGACCTACTCCATCTGACATTGAGATTCTGACGCAGCAGCATCGCTTGCAACGGTGAAGTCAACAGCTACCATCAACTGTTTTATTACCAACATTATTCTAAATATCTTCTTTTCTGTTCAATAGAAAAAAACTCCAACAGGTTTGGAACAACATGAGGTTAAATGACACTTCTCATGTTTTGGTGAACTAACTCTTTACTATGCAAGATCTGGATCCTGGAGAAAAACAAAGAAAACTATTGCTCCACAAAACCTGTTTTGACATGTTACTGTATGCATGTGAAAGCAGCGGTGCTTCAGAACTACAATCACAAACTCTCTCCGCACATCAAGACTAGTCTCTAATGGATTTTAAAGTCAGTATATTTGCATTTCATGGTGTTTTCCTGGAAGTGTTCAATGTAAGTGTTTGGTAAGGTGTGACTCGCTGAACGACTCATCATACCTCATAGGAGAAGCATTCGGCTCATGAACACTCACATATGTACAGCCTGAAATATATTCTACATATGAATGCAGATGCTTTAAATTGATATTGTGCCAACCCCAATAATGCAACAAGTAAAAACCGCTATATAATTCTTGCCATACAGGGTGATATAATGGACATTCATTAGCTGACTGACTGTAGAATAAAACAAAATAATATTGCTAAAGCAGGTTAGTTAAAGTACAGGCATTCGCTCAGATGAGCTGAAACCAGATATTATGTAAAACTGCTAAACTGTTTGTTGGTAAAAAGCCACCGCCAGCAGACATGGAGACCCCAGGAGTGGATAATATTTACACTATGTGCATTAAATAAAAGGCAGAACATGATTACTAGAGCAGGACTGATGAACAAACAGACTCGTTATGTGAACTCAGATTCACCACCAAACATCCCACGAATATCAAACGCTTTGTGTTTTAAGAGTTACAGTATGGTCATAATTCGCAAAATAGAACTAGAACTTAGAACATAGAAAATAAAATCTAATAAAAAACTAAATTAATAAATTGTATTATTTACTAATTACAACTGTAGCTCTCGACATTTACCGATCGCTATAACTTTATTATGACTAATTTATTTTATTCAGAAATCATGCTAAAGGAAATTAAGCAGTTTTACTATGATAAAACCATGGTTTATTTTTGTAAGGGTTGTGATATGCACATTTTTTTGTTGAAGGAATTATAAAGGATGTGTCATCTATACCAAAAAGGTGGCCAAAAATGAAAGATTAAGTGAATATTTGAATGAAATGTTTGGTCAGTAGCCTAAACAAGGGTTTGGTTGTCCTGTAAGTGTAACAGCAGCAATTACATGGCATTTGGCTCCCTTTGCAGGCATTTGTAATAACATGTTATGTACAAAAATTGTTTATTTTGTATTTGCCTACATTATGTATTTTAACAGTGTTATTATTAACCAATCATTATTTTTATATAATGCAATTTAAGTCATTTTAAAGGCTATTGATGGCTTAGGTCTATTTTTTTAACAACAAAAAATATATTACAGTATATTAATACTTCTTTAGTAAATTATTACTTGAAGTAACAAAACCATGGTTAATTTGCAGTTGGCTATAATAATGAAGATTTGTTATGATTATAATAATGATGATTTGGCTACAATAATGATGATTTGTTGTGTTATTGTTAAAACCATGGGTCATTTTCGTAAGGGAACCGGAAGAAAAAAAAAAAAAAAAAAACTTTCACAGGAATGTGCCTGAAAGTGATAAACGGACCTTGTTTTTACCTAAATTATTTATAATTTATTTTAATATATATTTAAAAGTATAAGGTGTGCATTGTAGCTGACACCTAAATTGTTTTATGCAAGTCTTTCTCCTCAAATGCTATTGAGCTTCAAATTTGCGTTTGAGCCCATGTGAAAAAGTATCATAATTTACGTATGATTTACAGTTTATTTTAATATAAAACATTTAATTCAATTATGCATTATAGCTGTCACCTAGATAAACAATTACAGTTGTTTTTATGACTGTAAGTCATTCTCCTCAAATGCTACTGATGTTAGAAAAGTGTCAAGTGTCACACCAACACCACATGTAACTTTAGAGACAACGTCAAGCCAACTTTAGGCCAGTTTTTTATTTATTTTTTTTACTTTAGTTTTCTTTTCTCTGCGCCAGATTGTAGAGGTCCTGTACCTGGGCATAGATGTCCAATCAGTAAATAATGAACATTCAGCCGCAAACATGAGGTGTGAGCGGTCGCGAGCACGGATGGGAGAAAGGCGCGTATTTTTTTTTTTTGGAACAACTGAGATGCTGCCCCCTCTGGGAGTTGGTGCCCTAGCGGCAGTACTGATAATAATAATAATAATAATAATAATAATAATAATAATAATAATAATTCATTATTTCTAAATGAATGTAAAAGTTATTTAATTTTACATTATCATTATATACATTTATACATTTGAACAAGGAGTTCCCCAGGGCTCAGTTCTGGGACCATTATTATTCATCCTCTATATTCAGCCAAATAATTTGTTGTCATGGTTTTAACTACCACTGTTATGCTGATGACATCCAGATATATAGCTCTTGTCAACCAGATTCTACCCAGTCAATGTGTTCCTTATCTTCGTGTGTCAGTGAGTTAAAAGATTTGCTGCATTCAAATTTTCTTAGTCTGAACTTGAATAAAACAAATTTTAATAATTGGTCCCCCATCTCTAATAAAAAAAATAAAATTTGATGTCTCTAGCTTTGACCTTGACGCTATTTCTATTACCGTTAGAAAGGCTACTGTTAGAAACTTAGGAGTCACTCTAGACCCATCACTTACTTTGGATGACCACATTAGCAAACTCTCCAAAGCTGCTTTTTTTCAACTACATCGAATTGCACAACTTCGAAAAATGAAATTAAAGTATATAATTATATTTATATATTATATTATATTAATACAACTACCAAACATTTAATGTAATGTAAATTATCTTATGACTACTGATACAGATCATTTCAAAGAGGGGAATACCCATACCCATATGAAGTGTTTTAAACAATATTTAGACACGTCATGGCTTCTAAATGAAGGTTAAATAAAAGTTCACATTTAGTTTGAACTGCAGAGTTTGTTCTGAATGTTAAGAACTTCTTTCACTGACCATTTGTAGTATAACAAAAAAAAAAAGAAAAGCAAACGACATGTGGGTGGACACACACCAGAGCGCAAATCAAATCAGAGTGTGTGACATTTGTCTGGTAGGATAAAAGCAGAGTCAGAGTTTCCCTAGACGTGTTGGATTTCTAATGTCATTCCCTCTCTGTTTCCTGCGAGACCAACAGTCATCTGAACGACAGAATCAGTGTCACTGCAGCCGTCTTAATGACAAGAGCAGACTGAAGCCGGCAGACGTGGACTCATGGAATAAATGTTAACGGAGAGAGGAACATTCCAGAACTAATGCAGACCTTCAGCAAGCATTTATTAACCGCATTCCTCAACGAATGAGAGTCACACATCACCCAAACCAACAAGACCAACAAATACAGAAAATTATTCTCACCGTTGTTCTCTTGCTCATATTCATTTTGATCCTGCAAAACAAGAGCAGATTCGAGATCAGATGAGTTTATAAATGAAACATGGACTGTATTTGCTTCAGATCAGACGATAAACTCAGTTTCATTAATGTGATTCATTTCTGAGGAACACTGAATATCCAGTGAGAGAATGAAGTATTGTATTATTCAGGAAGTACTACTACTGTATAGTATTATTCTCCTCTGCACACAAAGCATCAACAGAAATGTAAAGTAAACACATTTCTGAGTGAGATCAAGTTACTAGTTTTGATTCAAGATCATGTTCATAAAAGTGTCTCTTGAGAGCAGAGACATTCGATACAGACACAATAGAAACAAAAGCCTGTAAAACCAACATCTCAAAGACAACTTCAGTAAGAAATTCCTCCTGTGAAGGACAAATTAATTATTCTGTCCACATAAAAAGCTCTGTGGTTTTACTGACCCAGAGAACAGCTGAGTGTGTGTGTGTGTGTGGTGTTTCCACAGACCCTGCGGCTGTTGGTTTGTACCCCACCCAGCTAACAGTGTTATTTTAGACACACGTCCAGTCAGTTAACAGCATTATACTGGGAGCCAAAAACAGTTACAATAATTAAACCACACTCTCTTTAGTCACAGCATATTGCAGAGAAATAGAAATAAATAGGTCAATCTGAAATAATAAAATGGAATAGAAAACAATACAGAAATTAATTTTTTGTCCCGATTTATTCAGTTCAGATTTACTTTTATGTATATTCTCCCATGTCTTGAATATGTCTGGCCTTTATTGTTTATGATCAATTCAGTGAAAATTTAAAGAAAATTTCAACTAAATGTTCACACTATAAATAAGTATTGACTTTTTATTTAAGGATCCAGAAAACAGTATTAAACAGTATAAAACATATTTATAATAGATATAATTTTATTGTATTTTCTGTCTGTCTAGACTCTCTCTTGCTTCATAGTACTTGATTAATCATTGCACACATTATTTTTTGTTTATTTTGATGAAAGGTTGCAGAAAACAAGATTTCAAACTTCTTTATAAAAGATTTCTGTTAGTCTTGAACTTGCCTGGCATTAAAGTGTACAAATAATCATTGCACACAAACATTGAAATGTATTGTAAAAGTTTTTATTTTTTACTCTGATTTTTTTGCACTGCTTTTTTTTTTTCTTCAGAATAAAATGTAAAGATGGCTTGTTAACAGTAACACAAAGACCGTGCATCAAGTAAATAAGGCTGATGTTGACTAGGAGCAGTACATTCATGAATGGGTGTGTCTGTGAGCTACACTGAATGACCTACATTCACCTCGTCTTTGTGAACTCACCGTGTTGTTGGCGGGCCGTTCGACCGGGGGTGCCGTTATCATAGACGATGACGGGCTGGCATCGTCTCAGAGGAGCCGAGGGTTCACCGCACAAGATGCCAGACGCTTCTCCACCTGAGACCACAACAACACTCACATCAGACCACCTGTACATATCACAGTATCAATAAATACAACAGAAACGTATTAAAAATGAGCAAAAAAACAAACAAAGACCGTGCATCCAATCGGCATTTGTTCAGTGTGTTTGGCTGGTAAATCACTTCTGTTTGCATTTAATCATCATGTCATAATTCAATCATCATATCATAAATATTTTCCATATTGCGGTTCCATGTAAATGTTCATGACTTTGATTTTAAGGTCATTTTGGAGCATAAACAATTCTGGTTTAATGTTGGATCCATGCTTGATGTTTGAAATAACATCACCTTGACATGATACCGTGTTTTCTGGAATCAGACTCTGAAATAAGCAAAAGACACATTTGCAACAGGTTTGTAGGATGTGGGATGAAAGAAGCCTGAATGAGCTGCCATTACCACAGACGACACACACACACACACACACACACACACACAGAGAGAGGGTTTGAGGAGTGTTTGAGTGACGTGACCCTGAGGTCAGAGTCCTCAACACGTCTAGAAGAACAACAGCAGCCGCTTGCATTTCAACACACACGAAACAAAGAGCTTTTGGCTTGATGGAAAGAAAAGAAAGAAAGCATCCTATTGAGAGTCAATGGAGTGATTATGAACATCAAATGAGCTCAATAGTGAGTGACACACACACACACACACACACACACACACTTCAGCAGTCTTTGCTCTGGAAGTGATTTTGTCCATGGTTTGTCAGAGTCATGAAACAAACCAGATACGAAATAAAAGAATGTCACACTGAAATTTGGATAAAGTACAGGAAAGAAAGATCAGATATTTTTTGTATTTACAGAAAGGTCCAGTGCGTATGTAATTAGCCAATGTAGGGAGACGGACTCGATGACATCACTCACAGTGTTTCACTGGTCACTGCTGAGCCATTTTGCAGTGTCTCCTGTTGCCATGGTAACAGTGATTCTCAGGGATTATGGGAAGTGGAGTTTTTGACCGGAATAATATTAACAAAGCCGCTTTAAGGCAAGCCTTCAAGGTCATCAAAAAAAGCATAATGAAAAGGTCAGTGAAGAATAAGATTTGATAACCTGAACAAACTGCTTTTGTGGAAAAAAGCTTATTTAATGAATCGACAGACTATCAACTAATCTTCAACACGCTTTCCAATAATTTTGTTTTGGACTGATCTAGTTTTAGGAAACACTGGGAATAACAGCTGTTTTATAAGAGATGTCTTGGACAACTTTACACCAAGTAGTTCTCATTTCATCTACTCTTATTTAATGGTTAAAGTTTTTTTTTGTTTGTTTTATTATATGAAATTGTGCGTGTATATATGTATGTATATGTTTATATACACTTTACAATTTTCACCGGTAGAATTTATTTATCCACTTCTGCCAAATACACCTAATTTTACAGATTTATTCCAGTCTATATTCTGAAGGTTATTACTGAGGGGTTTGTTCATATATCATTCACTTGGGTTTATTATTGTCCTTTATTTCCTTCTGTACATTTCAGCTACACATTTAAAAGGTTGTTTTCTTAAATGAGTTTGTTTCTCCACTTCAGCAGCACTTACATTCACCAGATTTTACAGATTATTACCATTTATATACTGAAGTTTTTTATAGAAGGGCTTGTTCATACAATATTCACTTGATTTTATTATTGCACTTTATCTATTTCCATCTGCAGAATTTAAATGACATATTTTAAAGGCAGTTTTCTCAAAATAAATGTTTATCCTCTTCAGCAGCACTCACATACACCAAATTGAACAGTTTTATTCCCATCTATATTCTGAAGATTTTTACTGAGGGGTTTGTTCATATACCCTTCACACTGATGAATCTTGCAGACTGCTGACAGTAATTTCTGATATATGCAGCAATAAAGAGAGATCAGAAATCTCTCCTGTGAAAACCTTCACCTTTAATACGTCAGCAAACTAGGAATTTTGATCCTGGCTTTATCCAGTGCGTTTAGATTTATTCTCTGGAAATGTTTGCAAATTACTGCCAATTTAATTAGAAAATTCCTCATTTGCTTATTTAAACATAACATTTCAGTAATAGAAAACAATTCTCTCAAATGTGCTGTGATTAATAAACCGGGGGGAATATGAGGAGATCCATTTGTTAAATTGGTATACTTTTCACCCTTGATTTTTTGCCTTAATGGAGAAAAAAGTAATGGGATTTTAACTTTCACAACCGACTGTTATGCTCCATTAGCGGACACAAAAAACAAATATAAAACCCTTACAAAACACAATAGACAATCACAACGACATCCTGTCAGGCACCTCTGGCTGACACGCTGAACTTCCTGTCAGACACGACAGCAGCTCATTCAATCAGACCGACACTATAAATCAACAGATCCTACACTCATGGATAACACACACACACACACACACACACACACGGGAATGCCAAGAGTTGTCCCTGAAGCCGGAAAGCAAAATTCATATCAGTCTCCAAGGCTCCAAGACCCGAAGACGTGAAGTCCATGGCATCAAATCTTTAAAAGGACATTCAGTTTTTTGTGACGCTAAGATCGGCTGAGGCACATCTAGTTTGCTTGCTGCTGAACTGAAGCTTTGTTTTCTTAGTTACGGCTGTATAATAACCAGACACCCCAAACATTGCAGCAGGATTCAGCGTTTCAGACGAGAGCCTTTCGAGAGAGAATAAGCAGATCTACGGAGGACACCTGCCCGCGTGAAGCATTAGCGCTCAATCAAAGCTCAGATTATCCTCATACCAGAGCTGATCCGAATATGAGCTTGTGCAGGGCTAAGCCCACGACTACTGCCTGCATTCAGAACAATCTCTGTTCCTCTTCCAGAAAACTAAAGATGCTGTCAAACTCTGAACATCTAAACACAGAGGAGCCTCGCTGTCTACACAGGCAGCTCCTTACTGAGACAGCATCCTGCATAAGTGACGGATCTGGAGCAGCACGTGAAGCACAGGAGAGACGCGATTTCAGCAGAGTTTGACGTGTTGAGAAACAACGTGCTGCTTTAATCATACAAACACAGCACTGGCATTGGGGAAATGGTTGGAAATTATTCAATACAATTCAGGTGTACAACATTTCTCTCCTGTACTGGAGGCTTCATCATGATGTCACTCCTGATCATTCCCTACATAATGAGTCACTTGCTGAATCACTGGACTGTCAGGATATCTGCCCAGGAAATTACATCATGCTAAAGGTATGCTGACCCACACTTGTGGTCGGGCAGTTGTTAGTGAGGACAGATAACTGCATGTTATCCCTGGAAACTCTTACAAAGAAAGTTTCTAAACACTAGCTAAAATCCCTGCATGCTATATCTGTTTGCCATGTTGTGTATCGGACCAAACAAATGCTAAAACAAAATGTCATTTATGGTCTCTATGTGCTGACAGACGAGAGAAATACACTGGACCGGTTAAAAAATAAAATAAATAAAAAAAACTCACAAGAAGATCAGGTTTTTAAAAATGTTCCTACTGATACAAAAAGACAATAGTGTCTCAAAAAATCTGGTGTGTGTTCACAGTGTGTGTGTGTTCACTGCTGTGTGTGTACACTTTGGATGTGTTAAATGCAGAGCATGAATTCGGGGGAAAGGGTCACCATACTTGGCTGAATGTCAAGTCACTTTCACTAGTAAACGTGTGTTTCATCTTGGTTGTTAAACATAAGGATGAGATCAAGGCTCTGCTGGATTTAATTAATGCAAGTATTAAAATCAAACCAAATCTAGACCGAAGCAGAATTTAAACCAGGTGTGTGTGTGTGTGCGTGTGTGTTGTACCTGGTGGGTTGTTCCTCCGATGAGCATGAGGGTCATCAGGTTCAGCAAAGATACTGGAGGCCATCTTGTTTTTGCGCACAGGCTTCTCATCATCTGTGCCGAAGGAAATATTGGAGGCTCCGCCAGGAGGACACAACACCCTACGAGACATGGGTCAGAAGAATGATGCCCAACAAATCAATTACATGCATTACAACAATTAACAGCACATATGGCATAAAGGAAACAGTAGGACTTTATGATGCATGTACCATGCAACAGTAGAGATGTGTCAACAGTAGAAATTACCGTTTTCATTGTTTACTTGCGAGAACAAGGAAGCAGCATGAAAATTCAAAAGCGCATGTCATAAGTCATGAGTTTAGTCATTTATGATTGACAAACAATCATTCTACTGGTGCATTCATATAGAATTTAGCCTAGTTTAACAGTTTTTCCCCCATTCTGATAGTGTTCCCTTTCCTTTTTAGTCAATGGGGTCTTACAGAAATCATATTGGTTTTACAAAATGACCTTTTAATAAAGCATTTTGCACGATCAATGAAAAAAAACATTGCAAAATACATACATCTAAGCATTTGGAAGATACTTTTTTCCCCAAAGTGACTTCATCAGTTCAGGCACACACTGAAAATCGAACCGACGACCTTTACATTGCTCAACAGTTTGAGCTACAGGAATACACTTAACCACATCTTCATTCAAATATGCATAATACTGAGAGCAAAAATATCATCATGTACATTTGTTATGGTGATATTAAGTGACTCATACAAAGAAAGACTTGGGTCTTACTTCCTACCCCTAAACTGAAAGACACACACACACACACACACACACACACACAACTGACCAGACCAGAGCTCATCTGCTCACACCAAGTGCAGATTCCAGTGCTGGATGGTTTTCATTCAGCACATATGTTGATTCATTAAAAAGACACGAGGGCGTGTGTGGATGAACCCCGGATGAAAAGCCGCAGACCTGTGATTGATGCGGTCGAGGGAAGCCCTAATCAATGCTTTTGAAAAGAGCAGGGCTGATCTCAGCACCCCTCCCCTCCCTCTTTCAGTGCAGAACGAGACCAGCTGACACCCGCCGGCAGCTGTCAGGGTCGCTTCCATCTCAATGCAACTTTCTGCTCCTTTTGTCAAAGGAATCGACGGTGCGGCGATTATAAAACCAACCAGTGCCGTCTGGATGGACTGGTTAAATAGCTAATGCCTTAACCAGACTAAAGCTTGGGATCAGATCAGGGGACTTTATTAGGGAAGCAGGCCATTCGCTCGAGACCCCACCCAAACTACACGGGAGACACATGGCATACAAAAAAAAAAATCCCTCTTCAAGCTCAAGATGCATGCTGAAAACCTCACTAAATCACACCGAGTGACCAATAAACACGCCTGCTCTCGGCTTGACCTACATTTCTGGCCGTTTCACTGAGGAAACCCCAGACATGCAGGGTTTAAAGACTAAAACTGGGGGAAATGAGAGGGTAAAGAGCTTCAAAGGTGGGGAGGGTGGCAACATGTTGCAGCAAGACCCAAAAACCAGGATGCATTGTGTTGGGATAAACATACCAGACAATGCCACGATCCTCATTTAAAAGCAAGACCAAACCTTGTTTCTGTGCATCAGGCGGAAACAAAGCCACTGCAACATTTTTGACATGCAAATGCCTGAATGCATCTCCATCCCTCCCTTGAAAGTTATAGATGATATCATTTCTGGACACACAAACACACCCCAAAAAAAAAAAATACATAAATCAGTTAGTTTGGATCACAATGTGCTTTGGCCAGACGTGCAAACCTTCCACTGGCTGTCTGGACGAAATTCAATGCATCTGTTCCAACCCTAGTATCAGAAACCTTTTAAGGACAATGGAGTGTGTATTTTTGGGCCGGAGCTCGAGGTTACACTGAACAGTCAGATGACTGGGATTAAACTGATTGGAAAATACGAGTAGCAGAGAAAAGCATCTATTCATGAAACCAAAGCCAAACACTATGCAAATCAACTTTGAGGCAAATCACCCAGTTTGAGCCCCATTGCTTTATGCTGGGTGAAGTTTGGGCACCATTCACATCAAAACACCAGACATCACATCAAACTACATGCATACAGTGAGCCTGGAGTGAATCTCGGATTATAATACGGGTGGATGGGTCCTCCTGGCCAAGAGGAAGAGGATGATGATGATGATGGTGGCAGACAGTCTGGGTTAAACAGACCAAATTAAAACCTGAAATGAATCCATTAAATTACATTCAGGCTGATCAGCTTGATATGCATTCATGCATTGGAGGAGGAATCCATCCATCAGGCCACCACCACCATCATCATCATCATCATCATCATTACCTCCAGCTCTTCTTTTGTCTCGCTTCTGATCGCAACAAATCCCTTTAAATGCATTTACCTGGAGCTGTTTTTGGCACCGGGCTCCATGCCTTGATAGTTGGTCGTCGTAGTCATGTTGGGCGGGTAACGTGCTCGCTAAACCGCGTTAGAAAGGCTTCAGCTAGACTGAATTCGCCTAAAGTCCTTTATCCCGCATGGACTCCGCCCGGACCAGCTGAAATCCGAGCGCAGCGGAGCGGCCCTTTAGACCAGCCCACGAAGCCCCGCCCACCGGAGAGACGCGCCTCCTGATTGGACGGAGGACAGCGGACCGTGGCGTTTGATTGGAGGATTGGCCGTCATTCAGACATTAAGACTTCATCGGTTTACTGTGGTTTACTGCAAAATCATCCAGAGAGGATATACTGAATAAAACGTTTATGCGAATATAATACTTTTTATATATAATACGTTTTTTCAACGTAGTATTTTAAAATACCCTAAACAAAAACACCTATATTAATATTACAGTCATTTTATTTCATCCTATTTTTAATTAGTCGAACTATAATGGATTTTAATTATGTAAAATTATATAACTATAAAATTGTATAACTATAATAATTCCCTTAATTTAAGAATAATTGCTAAAATTATGCAAATGTTTAGAATGCCAAAGCAACATGTGACCATAGACAGTATGTGACGCACGACCACAAAAGGAGACATTAAAGTAAATTTACTTTGAAAGCTGAATAAATAATCTTTCCATTGATGTATGGTTTATTAGGATTGGACAATATTTGGCCAAGATACTATTTGAAAATCTAGAATCTGAGGGTAAAAAAAAAAAAAAAAATCTAAATATTGAGAAAACACTCCTTTTAAGTTGTCCAAATAAATTCTTAGCAATGCATATTACTAATCAGAAATAAAGTTTTGACATATTTGTTAGGAAATACACCAAATATCGTCATGGAACTTGATCTTTATTTAATATCCTAATGATTTTTTGTCATAAAAAATTAAAATCTATAATTCTGACACATACAATGTAGTGTTGGCTATTTCTACAAATACACCGGAGTGCTTCTTAAGACTGGTTTTGTGCCCCAGGGTCACATTTAAAGACTCAGACACACTGAGAGTTTGATAAAAAGAGAATATTTTATTTTAACAAGAGATCAAACAATACAGATGGATGCTCGACTTGTCTGAAACATGAATTCCCTCGTTCGTACTCGAGTCAAAACATGTTTAACACAAGTCACGCACTATACATGACCACTAAAACAAAGCAAAATAAAAAGTTGTGAAACCAATTCGCCTGAATGGAAAACAGAAAATCATTCTGAACTGCAGGTTTGTCTGCCTAAAGTATAGTAGAGCAGAACATTTCTTTATTATTTCTTAAAACAAAATTTCAAAAAAGCCTGTGTGTGCTCACATATTCGAGCCAGAACAGAAGCTGAACTTAAACACTCGGCTCTTTTCCTCAATGAGTCTTAAGGGGAAACATGTATTAGTTGGTCTGTACACAGATGACTGTCTCCACGATGGTCTAGCGATCGCTCGTTCAAAGACTCGGCCTTAACATGTCCGATTTTACGCCAATTACCAATCCCAATGGAAGAATGACTGTAGCAGAAACCCTTTATGTACAAAACGAAAGTAAAACATGATGAACTGAAAACACTATACAACAGCAGTTACAGATAACCATGAGGAGAGAGGTCTGTGAGAACCAGGAACAGAGAGAGAGAGGCGGAGAGAGACGGGTCGGGGTCACTAGGGTCGTCCCATTCAGACGTGTCCTCCTGTCTGTTGCTGGAAAACATCGATTGTGTCTTCATCCTCCATCTCCAACTGCGGAGGAACAACATGAGGTCATTTATTATTCACTATTATTAATAAACACCAGCGACGTGAGGTCAGTAGAGAGTCACATGAGGACACCTCATTCAGAATTCACAGAGACTTCCTGTTGACTGTGAAATTGACACCTATCTGCTGTAATTACAGTTCACTCCTATCCCATGATGCAGCTGCACAATGATGCTGTCAAGCCAGATTTATTCAGTGGGTGAGATGCAGTCTATTATGTTTGAAAAAAACGTGTTTTCTTGCCTAAATGTTCATCTGAGAGCGCACATGACGCCTGCTCTTTCTAAACGAAACAGCAAAGCTTTTATGTCAACATAAAATGCATTTAACTTCCAATCTGAGAAAATAAGAGCAGGACTTTATCATCCAGCATTTGACTGGATAATAAAGAGTGGCCTAAGACATGATTGGTTAATTTTACACATTTTTTTGTGATAAATACAAACTGGATTCTGAATACTATATTATATTAATTTAATACTATAAAAAACATTCAAAGTTAAAATAATTAACTTTTTTTTCTTAAATGGCCGTTAATGAAAATGATCATAAATTAAGCTGTAAAAAAAATAAAAAAAAATAAAAACATTTTTACTAACATTCTACAAATTCATATACATAATTTTATATACATTTATATTTATAATCTATATGTATATATAATAATAAAATATAAATAATATAAAACATACACACACACACACACATATATATATATATATATAAACACACTTTTTCCCATGAAACTGCTTTGAAGCAATAATATATTTTAATTACAAATGACAAAATACAAATGTTTTTTTTTTTCATTGCAGTAATTAACAGTTGGGAAGGAAATTATGTAATTATCATAAAAACAATGCAATTAGGCATCATTTTCTTAATGTTTTTAACGATGCCATTCAACATTTTTTAATGACCTCAATATTCACAAACAGGTTTTATGAGCTTTGCCTTTTTCTTTACAATAAATGTGTTTAACTTGTATTCGGTGTGTCTGAGAACACCTGTGAGAGTGATGTCACTATTAGAATCAGAAGTGGACACAGAATGTGAGTCTGTCAGTGATGTCATACCTGTGCGGGCGTGTCTGTCTCGTTGATTGGCTGTCCGTCGAATCGGAATCTAATCTGCCTCATGGTCAATCCCTGAAAACACAAGCACACATCCGTCCAGTGATTCTCTCTTCATTCTGCTCCACTCACAACCAGTGTGATCTCATTCTTACACTTTCAGCTTTCATTTTCATTTTAGTAAACACTTTTGTCGTTTACATGCTTTTGACATTATTATTTTTATTATTATTATTATTTAGGCTTCATTTATTTTTATTTATTTACAGTTGAACCTGAAAATACGAAATTTTGTATTGACAACTAACTGAATTTAAGTGTTTCCTCGAATATAAATTTTTATTTTAGCTTTATTTGAATTTACAAAATTGTTTTAATAGTTTTAGTTGATGAGCCCTGCTGAAAACTGAATAAATATTGGATTACAAATGAATTGAACAAATTGTCTTTTTGATTAATCTATTAACAAATCCATCTCAAAAGATGTTATAATGTTCAAAATAGTAGTATTATTTATACACTGCTAATATTTTGGACTAACTTTTATTTACATACTTTCATTTTCATTAGAATTTTAGTTCGATTTTAGAAAATTTGTCAAATTTTGTTATATGCTTTTGATTGTTTTGTTTATTTATTCTTACTATATAGGTTACATTTTTTATTTCAGTTTTTTTTTTTTTTTTTACAGTTAGTAATTTTATTGCTTTGACTTTGGCTTTTGCCTCAACAACTAACTGAAATTAAGCGTTTCATCTAATATTTCTATTTTATTTTAGCTTTATCTGAATTTACACAAATGTTTTAATAGTTTTAGTGAACAAACTCTACTGAAAGTTGAATAAATCCTGAATCCTGAATGAATGAATCCATTAGACTGGTTCTTTTTAATGACTCGACTTGCAACTCATAAGACGTTAATGCTAATCTGAAGATACATCCACAGCATCTAACATCTTAGCGGACGTCCCACCCCTAAAAGGGAATTCAAAGTCTGAGATAAAGACAGCTGATCAGTTGAAACCTCACGGCTTCATATTTATTTTCTGCTGCTGAGAAGGATTTCCTGACGTCTGAATGAACATGAACCACATGAACCAGGGTCGCTTCCTTCCCCGTGCGCCTGTAAAAGCGGTCCTACTTCTGCCGGCAAAACTCACAGCCCCACAATGAGATTAAACCCTCCTCCTCCTCCTCTGCCAGGAAAACATGTTAGTGACCTAAAGATCAGGCGTGTCCTCGCCGAGCATCTTAACCTCGTGTGTTCACAGCACTGAGGGAGCTCTTAATAAAGAATCACGAAGACTGCATGGACTCCTGATGAGATGAACAGAGTCAAACTGAGCGTCTCTTTCTCTGTCATACGTGAACTTTAGAGTCATTGTTTCAGAATACAGAAACCTCGGGCCGGACACACAGGACCATTAAGTGGACATGAGGGAGTGATAAAGAGAGCAGATGGAAGGACTGTTGAGGAAATACAGGGATGCGCGAGTGTTTATTGATCAGACTGAAGAGCTTTTGTGCAGATGACTGTAACCATCTGAGCACTACTGCAAACCTTTGCACACATTCACGATCAGATTAATACAGCCTGCTTCAGTGCTTTCTCAATGACTGTGATTTATGTTATACTGACAGCGAGGTGAGGATGAGCCCGTGTGTTTCTTCATGACACTTTCTGTGCTGAATGACTTTATCAAATATCAGTGTAGAACAAACAAATGTTTGGATTACAGATGCAATCGTTGTTGAATAAACAATTTAATTTCAAAGCTTTTAACACAGGGCTCCTTCATTGAACGTTATTAACCCAAGCCTTGATTTCTGTGGAATTGATGGAAATGAAGTGAGCTTGTGATTAAAAACAACAAATATCTGCCAACAGACTTGGAAAAATGTACTTGATTCAAAACGTAAAACAAGTTTTCATTCCCAACTTACAGATGTTTGCAGGGGTTTTAAACAAACTTGCTTAATTTTGTTCCGATTAATTTGATTCCCATTCCGTTTCAAGGATGTTTAGATATTTTTATTTACAATGTGTGAAACATTTAATGCCCACAACTTCATCAATTTAGGACTTTCTGCTCTGATTTAATACATTTTTAAGGTCTTGTGAAATTGTGAACTGAAACTCTCTAAGATCTGCAAAAACCCGGGAAAGGAGGCCAAGGAACATCTGGATGTATGAAATGCTACATGTTCATGCTTAAGATACTAAGTGCGTGCATAAAAACATGTTTCATTATTGAGTATATCTTCAATACATGCGCCACTGTTGAATTGTTTTGTGACATGAAATTAAATAGTCTTCGAAATTAGAAATATAAAGGAAAATTACATACAATTCATACAATCTTGGCAAATGCAAATTTGAAATGCGATGCCATCAAAAAAAAAAAAAAAAGAACTGGCTAGGTACTTTTTTTTTAATGAACGTGGAAACATTTTGCTGAATTAATCCATTTATATTTTTTTTTTATCAAAGTAATATATAAACAGATTTTTAATGTATGTAAAGCTTACATATACGTAGATGGGTGTTGCTGTTTTTTCATAAGATTGTTCTGAGATTTGCTTATTTCTTTTCTTGTGTTGTTTTTGTATGCGTGAGTTGGTCTGTTGCCTTAAACACTTTTTTTGCACAAATGTCTTTTTTGTATAATAATAATTGCAAATTAATTATTTAAAAAGTGATGTTTCTTCTTAGAATTGACCAAATAGTCATTTCTAATCCCTGTTTATTATATTTCATGTTGTTCCACTGTACTTTTGCTAGTCTTTTGTTTACCAAACAAGTCAAATTCTATTGTGGTTCTTCAACATGACAATGAAGAAATTACAACAGGCCTCTGTTATTTTGGGAAGAAACTCTAATATGTGCAGTCAGGACTTGAAAAAGCTTTGCAGATTGTGAGATTGAGACTTCATTTAACACAACCTCTGTGTGTGTGTGTGTGTGTGTGTGTGTGTGTGTGTGTGTGTGTGTGTGTGTGTGTGTGTGTGTGTGACCTCACCTGTCTCTCACAGTAGGCCTTCATGAGCTTGCTGAGGGGTGTGTGTCTCTTTATTTTAAACTGGACCACGGACCCGTCCTGTCCCGCCACCTTCAGATTGATGTGGTCATTGTTCTCTGTCTTTACCCCCTCCTGAGAAAACAAAGACAAAATGTACAAACATAAAAGTTTATGAGATATTACATCATTCTTCCTTGCATATTTTATGTAGCCTACATGTCTCACTTGCAACCATTACATTTAATTATTGATGGACATACTGGTCAACCACTACTCAATATCCACATAAAATACTGTATTATTCTTAATAATGGCTCAGTCATCTATAATTTATCAGTAGGAGTGCTGTTCATAGTTTGAAGATTAAAATAGAAAGTGAATTCATGTTATAATCACATGATAATAACATGAACAGGGCAATCCAGAGGCTAACATGTGACTCTCATAGTCAGCACAGACACTAACTTATATCCTCTTAACTATCTGAGGTACACATTATGTGGTCTTATGAAAAAAAAATCATATTTTTCATAATGGATATAAATTCTTTCCAACACTAGTTCATGTCTTGATCATTGTGCATATCTCTCCAAATAAAAGAGCAAATTTATGTTTGGCAACCCACTTCAACATCAAACAGACTTCATCTTTGTGGTGGTTAGAGTTTTATTCGCATTATTGTGCACGCGCTTCACGTGATGAATGAGCATCAAACTCACATCATCAACTCAAACCAACAGAGAAGTGGTTTCCATCTGGACTTAGTAAACACATACTCCGAGCACTCGCTTTCTATCAACAAACCTCCTGAAATAAAAATCGTGTTTGACCGCATTTTCTTCTTATTTTAATTTGACCGCGTGTGTGTGTGTGCGCGCGCGGCGTGAGCTCTTCGCGCGCGTTCACACGTCTTCTTCCGGTGTTGTTTCTGAGGCGGCAGTTACAGTATTTATCCGCTACGCGCAATATTTCACATTAAAAATCAACCCGTCTGCGCACTTGCTGTTTTGGAGACCCCTCGATCTCTAACTAAAAATAAATAATCCCTTCGTTTTGAAACGCCACTCACCTTGGGTTTCTCGTCGGCCATGGTTACTGTATTTGCGCTTCTCTACGCCGCCACACAAAGACTCCGCGGGGACGCGCACGTCCGCGCCCCCGATTATATACAGTCGCGGCGTGCGCGATCCCGCGAGGCGCGTCCGTTGACCGCGCTCCGTCGCTATAGGCCAGAGCGGGTCACGTGGTGCCAAGCGCGGGAACAGGGAGCCGGGGGAAACATGCACGCGCATACGTGCACGTGTTTTCTTGGAAAAAACAATGTTGGACCAAATATGAAGAGAAATAACACAAAATGCTGTTTATTTTGATAATGAATGTCATATATAAACAGACGCATGGCCTGGACATCCTTGAGAAGGTGTAGATTGACTGTCAATGTCTTGATTGTGAGGAACTAATAATCCAGTTCTGTTCACATTGGACTGAAGGGAAGGAAGGAAGCCATCTTGTTCTTTATGTGTCTCACAGATCAAGCTGAACGTGCCTCTGACATTATTATCAATAATTCACAAGGAGAGTGAGGAAACTACAATCAATAAGTGATATAACTGACACGAAGATCATACTGAACCTCTTATGAGAAACATTTTACCCCACTGAGATGACATTACCTAGGCTTTATAAAAACACATTAGACAGTACATAAAACAGTTTAGTGTTGTCAAGAAACACTGCAATGTGTATTAAAATCAGTTTAGGCTTTATTTTATTTAAATTAAGGGATAAAACACGGCATATTAAAAAAGAAACGAAAAAATAAATAAAATGTAAATTACAAGTAAGGTAACAGTGTTATTGATATTGTTAATTACATACTTGAGCAGATTTTTCTTAACACTGATCAGTGATTTTTCTTAACACTGATCCTAATTTTAAAATAGAACAGATTGTATTGAGGTCTTCGCACACGAAGTTTTAAATACTACCTCACGTTGTGTCAACACTGCCTAGAAGAAGTCTTAATTTGTACTTTTAATGGAAATATGAGTTTTTGAGTGCCACGTTTGTCATTAAACACTGCTAGTAATTATTAACACTTCGTAATAATAATAATAATAATAATATAAGTGAAAACCAAAAAAATAATAATTATAAACCACCCCTCTTATTTATAAACAAGTTAACCGTGTCTGTTCGTATTTTGCTCAGGCGTTCAGTGAGTCGTACTAACCGCGCAGGCAGACATCAGGGGTCCTCAGGCTCATGGCGCTTTGATCTGAGTTGAGTGTAGTTTAGATCATTCAGCAGGGTAACATTATACCTTCGCTATTATTCGGGTGGATCTACTGTCCCGGTGTTATGGAGGAGCTGGATGTAGAGCCCAGTACCACGGTAACTCTCTCATCTGTGCATATGAACAATATCGATGTACGGTACAAATATTTATATGAGGGACATTTATAAAGTAGTTATGAGCTGTTACCATGGTATCTGAAGGTAATATCAAGATACGGTTGCATTCAGTTATTATATCTATATGCCATAATACTCCAAAGTAATACAGTAATATACAAATATTGTGTATTGTATTAATAAAATGGTGTGTTTGTATTACTAAAATGCGTAAACAATGTGTTGTTTATATATTTATGCTCAAAATATAATTGTATATGTTCCTATATACACACACACACACACATACATATATCAGAATTAATGATGAGTTTCTTGCAGCTGATTCCCGGCGTTGGATTTCATCAGAAGCACTTGGGTTTTGAATGGGGTCCTGGAGATCTGTTGGTGTATGAGACAAACTACAGACTACAAGGTATTCCCATCCACACTGGAGAGACTCTTGACTCTGGGACGAGGAGCTGAAAGCTGTCTGAACCCTCACCAGTGTTTGTGTTCCCGCTCAGGTCCGAGGTCTGCCAGCTCTCCGCTCCTTCACATGGTGAGGAGAGATGAAGACATCTGCTCTCCCATCCTGCGCAAACTCTTCAACGAGTCCCATCTCATCTTCGTGGGGCTGCAGAAACTCAAAGAGGACGTGCCCAGCAAGAACAAGAAGTCACAGTGAGTCCTAATCGTGTGGAAGCACATGCAAGCAGACACGCTTCTGTTGAAGTGATCCGATCTGTCGTTGTCTCCTTCAGGTTTGTGAGCGTCAGTAAGAACTACAGGTCTGTGATCCGAGCGTGTATGGAGGAGCTGCAGCAGAACGCAGGTAAACGCTCACATCACACGCGAGGAAGAGGATGCTTTTGATCAGCTGATCACGTTTGCATTCTCTTTTCAGTTTCAACTCGAGAGGGTTCGTTAGCATCACAGTATGGAGATCAGGTGTCTATTCTCTTGGCGATCGAGCTCATATGGAACTTGTGTGAGGTTCTGTTCATCGACGCAGCTCCAGGTAGAGACGTCTTAAAACCGTCAGACACCTAGATTCCAGCAGGACACATTTTATCCATGTTTTCCTGATTTCTTGATGTTGTTGTGATGTTGCAGCCGGATCTCTGCTGCTCCTCCTGCTGGATTGGGTGCGTCTGCACAAGTCGGACGTGGACACGAGAGCAAGAGAGGTGTTACAGAGCGAAAGCCCTGCCCTGCATCACTCCTACTGGGACGTGGTACGAAACGTGTGACCTCTGACCTCCAGAACATCTGAACGTCATCATCATCTGTGTCCTTACACGTGTGTGTGTTTGTGTGCAGGTAATCAGTTTGGTCCTGCAGGGCCGTACGGATGAAGCCCGTCAGGTGCTGTCCAAACAGGCATCTCTGCGGGCCGAGAGCAGCTCTGTGTTCAAACGCATGGACGGCCTGTTACAGACCATGCCCATCTTTAACGTACGTGCGTCTCACACGCTTTTCCTCAACTTGTTAAGAATGTGTTGTATTTCACCCCAAAATCAGAAGAAAACATATGCATATTGTTAGATTTCATTGTATATTTACAATTAAGCACATCTTAACTCTAAATTCTCAGTACTGCAATGCCAAAAAATGCATAAAAAAACAATATTACACTACTAAAACATCGTCACTGTATATGTTGCTAAAATATTTGGATTCTGCATGTGTGTTTGTGGGTGCAGCCCGCAGGAACTCAAACGCTGACTGAGTTTGATGTCAAATGGAGACACTGGCACGAGGAGTGTGACCGCTGTCTTCAAGACAACACCTTCGCTAGCAGCCGTCAGCTGGAGACCATCTGCAAGGTGAAGAGCGGCGACCTCAGATGAGCTGTGAGTCTGCGGAGAGCGCGTGATCCTGACTCTGTCTGTCTCTGTGTGTCTCTGTCAGATCCTGGTGGGTGATGAGGACACGTTACTGGAGCAGAAAGAGCTGCTGAGCACCTGGTATCACTTCCTGGTCACACGGCTGCTCTTCACTCACCCGACAATCAAACCGCCCGACCTGCACTACTACGCACAAGTACATAGAGCCAGTTATATATCAGGGGCACTGAGAAACTGCCCTAGTTTTTAACAAATAATTTAAATTGGTTTTATTTTTGTAGATTTTTATTTTTTATTTTTTTATTTTTAGTAATTTTAGAACATCCAGTTAAACTAAATTATGTCAAATATTATTTATTTATTTATTATATTTTTTTACTATTTACTGTTTTATTTTATTTTAGATAGTTTACTTTAATATTTTTAATTAGTTTCTTTTTTTTCTTTTTAATGTTTAATTATTTGATTATTTATTATTATTTCTTTCAGTTTATTTCATTTTAATATTAATTTATTTTAATGGTTTCAATTCTTAGTAGTTTTAAAGCATGTTAGTCATTTTTAATGATTTATTTTATATTATTTGTCTATAGTTTTCTTCTATTTGTCTGTAGTTTTTTTATTGCTTTTTATTATTGTTTACTTACTTTGGTTTATTATGGTTGATTTATTATATTAAGTTAAAAGTAAAAGAAAATGATAAATGTCGCCTTGACATCTAGCTGAAATTAAATTTTTTAATTTATATTTCAGCTACATTTTTAATACTTTAAATTATTTGATATATAATATATATATCAAATTAAATTAAATTTAGACATTTTGCTTGGACAACTAGCTGATTAAAATTGTATTTTTATTGTGTTTTAATTTACTATTATTATTATTATGGTTTTAGTTTTAGCTAATGATAATAACCCAGCATGCATCACAAGTAAAGCTGCCTGATATCATACACACAGCTGACAATTAGTCATGATATCTGAACTTGATTTGATAGACTCTTCTGTGAATAAAGCTATAAACCCCAGCTGTCCAGCTCCATATGTCACACTGAGCTTGTGTTGGTGTTGCAGTCGAGCATGAACATGTTTCTGGGTCCACGGGCTTCTCCGGAGCCTCTGGACATCATCCTGCTGTCAGCCTTTGAGTTCGACCTGCATCAGGTGATCAAAGACTGCAGGTGTGTTAACTCTCTCAGTGCAGACACACATTCATCAGACGTCTGTGAATCCTCCAAACTAACACAGATATGTGATGTTCCTGCAGCATTGCGCTCAACAACTGGTGGTTCGTGGCTCATCTGACAGACCTGCTGGATCACTGCAAACTCCTGCAGTCACACAACCTCCAGTGCGTATCTCACATCAGATCTGACAGACACTTGTAATGTCACATTTTAAAATCACATTTTAGTGTTTTAGGACCATTTTCCATTCATATATGTAAATGAACTAAACCTCCAGAGTCGTGTGGCTCTTTGAGAAGGTTTTGGTTGATGTGATGCTCATAACCCCCTTCTGGTTTTGTGTTTTTGTAGTTTTGGGTCTAACCTGCGTGAGTTTTTGGTTTTGGAGTACGCCTCGGGTCTCTTCACGCATCACAGGTGATTGAAAACCATTCTTTATCTCTTCAGACTAAAGTGTTCAATTCTAATGAAAACAAGTCTAGATCACACTTTACCCTTAAAGAAAAATAAGAAATTATATTTTACCAAAAAAATAAAATAATAATAATTACATATATATTAGTATCAAGTTATATAGTAACTTTCATGACAGCAAATTTCCTCATCATTGTAAAGTAGGGCTGCAACTAACGATTATTTTGATAATCGATTAATCTGTCGATTATTTTTACGATTAATCTTTATGTACTTATATTTTAGTTTTGACAATTGTTTTATTCAAAATAGACTTTTTAGAGATTTTAACAATTTTGCATGGTCATATCCTCATCAAAAATATAACTGGAGTTTTGTTTTATTATGTGTTAGTAATCCTTTGTCAAACTCTTCTGCAATCAAAACACTAACTCATACTCTAGCAAATTTCACAAGGAGATTTTAAATAATGTTTTCACCATGTCAGTCCTTAGGGCTCCTAAAGTAGTTTAACATCCCGAACAAAGCTTAAGGAATCCTTCAGAAAATATTTTCACGAAGAATAAAATAGAATACATTTGCAGTACATTGCATTTTATTTTTTCCTGTAAACACACAACTTATACCTGGGAAACAGCTTTATTGCTTATGCTGTGAAACTGTAAACAATCCTTTGAATTAAGTGCCAGTGTCGTGAAACCTGAATGGAACTCACAATTGAAAGTAAAATCCATCAGAAGGTTGTCCAAAAAAAAAAAAAAAAACACAATTGACATACACAAAAAACCCGCTGTGTAAAAAAGAGCAGTGAATACTTAGGAAAACAAGTGCATTTCAAATACATTTACCTCATTCAGTCATAATTAGGCTACAAGACTTAATTATGAACTGGTAAACGACAAACTGATCACAGAACATGTTTGTAAATCTTTAAATGTTAACGGATAAAAAGCAATGTTATTAGCTTTAGCGACTAAACATTTGCAAACAACATTCTACTGGAGAATCTGCACAAATAAAAGTCTTCAACAGTACAGTAGTGCAGAGTTTACAGGTTACTCTTCTGTTTGAAGGCTCAAAGTAAAGTACTCCCACACTCTGGGTGACTTCGTTCGATTAGTTTTATCTTCCGCTTTTTTCTTTTTCTTTCTTTTTCTTTCTCAAGCTTACTCCACTGCCGTCTGTCTCCACCATCTCGCTGAATACTGCAGACTCAGTTCGGGAAGCATGTGACAAACGAGGCCAGCTATTGGCTATTCGCTACTTCTCCTGCTGTACTGGCTGAATAAAACCTGCGGTGGCTCATTACTGCCACACTTTGGTGACCGCAGATTTAAAATATGCACAAAATGACCCGTTTACGGCAAATAAAAATTGTTTAGCAACTAATCGATGACTAAATTAGTTGTCAACTATTTTAATAATCGATTTTAATCGATTAAATCGATTAGTTGTTTCAGCTCTATTGTAAAGCATTATTCTATTTATATTTATAAAATAATTATTATAATTTATATTTAAAATATTACGTTTGTATACAATTATTAATTAATATATTGAGTAATATGTTAATATTCAATTATTTTTTACATTTCATAATTGTGGATATATTTAATATATAATTAACATATATTATTTAATTTATATTAATACAAATGTACGTATAATTTAACTGAATTATTAAATATAATTTATAACATAATAGTTTAAATTATTGTATTAATTTAAATTATTGTTACTTTGTATTTTGTGTATTATATGTATTTTTAATTATTATTATTATTTTTTTTTTCATTTACTATAATTATTTTTTTAATACAACTCACATATTCTTGATTTTGTGTGAATCTTGATTTACCCAAACTGGTTCAATAATGAAGTGTTCAGAAGAATGTATTTATCATACGTGTGTGTGTGTGTGTGTGTGTGTGTGTGTGTGTGTGTGTGTTAGTCTGTGGCAGCTGGCGGTGGATTATTTCGATCACTGTCCTGAGTTCGGTCGTGTGTATCTGGAGCTGCAGATCGAGAGAGTCCCGCTCGACACCGAACGCAAGGCCATTAAAGTCCTGCGAATCTGTGAGGACCGACAGATGAGTGAACAGGGTGAGTGACCTTTCAGACTTCAACATTCAAACACTGAGTCTAGCGAGATAATCGAGGACTACGAGACCGATGCAGTAAGAGTGGATCTGTGTGTGTTTCAGTGCGCAGTATCTGTAAGATCATGGCTAAAAGAGCTCTGAGGAACAACAGACTGGGATCTGCTCTGTCCTGGAGCATCAGAGCCAAAGACGCTGCGTTCGCTACTCTCATCTCCGAGAGGTTACACACTGTCTATCCATCTGGCTGTCTGTGACAACATCTAGAAGTTATTATATCGGCCTTTCTCCTAACTCATGCTTTTTGTTTGTTTTCCACAGGTTTCTTCAGGATTACAGTAACAAAGGCTCTTTCACAGATCTGGATTTGTTGGATAATCTGGGTCCCGCCATGCTGCTCAGTGACAGACTGACGTTTTTAGGTACAATATGAGAGGCCGATGCCATTTATGAGATTTATCCTGAGCACAAGATCCTCTGTAATTCAGCGTGTGTTGTATTTCAGTCTGCCGTTCATTCTCAGATCCCCTGAACACTGCTTTCGTTCAGCTTTCCTGCACAACTGTGATCGCTTCCTCTGCCACAATCATAAGAAATAAACGTGCTTCTGTTTCATGTAATAACTTGCTTATCAAAATTAAAATTAACTAAAGCTAGCCAGTCATTGTTTTTGGTAAATGCACATCAGTTTGGAGTTCACTGCAAAAAACATAAAATAAAAAAGGCTTATCTTATTTAGTATTTTTCTCTTGTTTCTAGTCAAAATATCTGTAAGATCTTCCAGGATAAGTGTATTGCGTCTTTGTGCTAATCTATTAAATGCATCTTTAAGACATTTTTTGATATTTTGACTAGAAAAAAGACAAAAATATTAATATACTCCTTTTTTTGTTTAGTTTTTTTGCAGTGTTCATCTTTAATCCATCCAGTTAATTCCCAAATGATACAAACTGGTCGTCTTTTCTAATATACCGTTTAATTTTAAAAGATGTCATGTCACATGTGTAAAAATGATTTCTAATGCAATTTCAACCATGACTGTGTGTGTTTACAGGAAAGTACCGTGAGTTTCACAGGCTTTACGGTGAGAAGCGTTTCTCCGAGGCGGCCAGACTCCTTCTGTCCCTCATGACAGCAAAGATCGCTCCACGCAGTCTGTGGATGACCCTGCTGACCGACGCGCTGCCTCTGCTGGAGCAGAAAGAGGTCAAGACGGACAACTCAGGCTTTACAGTCACACTTTACCTCATTCGTACCACCAATAAACATATATCTACAGAACTGAAGCATTTTAAGGAGATTGATTTAGATGAAAAGGCTTTTAAGATCGTTACTGTCATCAAATAACATTGGCTAGTGTGTACGATTGCATTAGTATTCCATTAGTGGTGTTTTGTTTGAAAGGCTCTGTCTGTTTGCATGTAAAGGTGATCTTCTCAGTGGATCAGACGTATGAGCTCATGTCCTGTCTGGAGGAGCTGAACTTAGACAGCAAAGACTCAAACCAGACAGACCAGGTACAAACCATCTCGAACATCCAAGAGAAGCTTATTATGTTCAGTTGTGAATGAGGTTAAGTTGTTTTTCCTCTGTGTTTCAGGATGAAGATATCGAGTCCACGAAGACGGAGCTCCTGAGACTCGCTCTGGCCCGTAACCTCGCCATGGCCATCGTCAAAGAGGGAACAATAGAAACATAAATACATCTGAGCATCCAATCAATCACTGTTTTCCACTCTTTGTGTCCTGTATATAATTCATGAACTTGGATAAAAACGTGAATTCTTTTATAAACCCTTTTTTGGTATTTGCAACAAAAAAAAAAAAAAAATCTGGTATTTGTCTTTATGTAAAGTCTTATGAAGGAAAACTTGATTGTTCATGGTCTTTTGAATAGAATTTGATATACAGCAACTTAAATTGTCTGTTTCATTTACATTTATTCATTAAGCAGACGCTTTTCCAAAGCGACTTACAAATGAGGACAGTGGAAGCAATAAAAAAAAAGTGCAATGATATATAAGTGCTATAACAAGTCTCAGTTAGCTTAACACTGTACATGTAGCAAGGGCTTTTAAATATAATAAATAAAAAGAAAACTGATAGAATAGAAAAAGAGCAAACCAGTGTTAGAGGTCTATATAGATATATATATATATATATATATATATATATATATATATATATATATATACACACACACATAATTGTGTAATAAATGAAAAAATAGAATACAAAAAGATAGAATTTTTTAAAGAATAGAATTATTACAGTCTGTTAACTAAGAAATTATACAGGGATGCAAATAATTATAATACAACTAGTTTATTTTATTTTTTTATTTTATTTTTTGGGTGCAAGACACCGTCCAGGCGTTATAGGTTTTACGCAGGTTGCTTTAAGTCCATTTCTCAGTAAGAACTATAACCATAACAATTTAATTATCATTCTAGAGAATAGCAAACTCATTACATTATAAACCCAGACGAATGATATCGTTGGAATCGATTTTCCCATTGATAAACGATAAACACAGATAGCCAATCGGAACTAAAACCGTGTACGCGCGCTGCAGTGACGTAAACGAAGCGCGCTTTTTGAAAAACAGACCGTTATCGTCCGTTAGTGTGTTGCTAATATGATTAAGAGTAACTTAGCTATCATTTTTAGCGTGAAAGGACCCAACTGTATATTTTATTGTTATTTATTGATACGACTTCACAAAACGTCGTCTTTCCGATTCTACGATGAGCACAGCGTCAGGGATTCAGAAGAAGCGGTAAGTTAAATCTCACATAAACTGTCAATCTCGGAAAAAAGGTTTGATATCCTCAAATATCTTAATTATTTTGACTAATTTATCATTCCACATCTCAAAGCAACTGCAGTTTAGACTCTAATTTAATAAGGTTGTCTAATTTCCCAGTGTGGTTTCACTTGATCAATTTTGAATTAGTGTTTGCATCTCATTTTACTCTCATTCTGTTGTATTTTTGAATAATAATAATAATAAAATAGACAAAGAGAGTAACGTTAAATGTAGCCAAGTCAGGATCGTATCAGGAAATGACTTGATGGTGAAAATTGTCTTTATATAATAAAAAGGATTGGTCATTCCCACCCCATTAGGAAACATGTAACGTTAAAGAAGATAACCAAGCTGTGCAATTCATTTGATAAAGTCTTTAATGGCGCAGTACACATGATGGAATCGTTATTAAACAGCAGAGCAGTGCATCATCATTGTCATCGTCATCCATAACCTTTAAGAAGATTTACATTTGTCCCGCATACTTTCATGAGTCCTCCTAAACCATCATTGTCATCAACATCAGACCAGATGAAGCTTTGGCTCTTAAATAATACATAATACACAGACTGGCGAGGCTCCTCAGAAATACCCGAAACACTTTGATGCAGGTGCGCAATGAAGACCTGAAACTTTCTTGTTCCTGAAGCACTTCACACCGAATCAGACGCTCCATGATGTCCAGAAATACAGTCCAATGTGTTCAAACACATAAGATTCACATTCATCAATCTCATCAAAATCACCATGAGTTCACCCCAAAATCAAAAAGTTACAATTAGTGTTTAACTGCCATGCAAAAAATACAAATATTAATTTAGCATTGGGTAAACTATTCATAATGTTTGTGCGAGATTCACTCGATCACTGTTGTCAAAGCCTTAATGCATGATTGTAGTGAATTATAAGGTTTGCACAAACCAGAGGAGCAGCTGTCCTCTTCTCAAACACATTAAGATTTGTTTGGGACCAAAATCACATGAGGCCTTTATCTGATGAAATAAAATGTTCACTTGCTCTGCTTCAGCACTTAAAAGAATCGAATCATGCAAAACGCTCATAGGATTGACCGCCAATGCCTCCACACAACTAACACACATCCAATCTGACAAACTTATGATGAACTCATAATCAAATGCAATTCATCCTCCATCAAGATCTTCACTGCATAACCTACAGGTAAAAAAAACTGTAAATATGTCACAATTAAATAAACAAATCTAATATTGTCAATAAAGGCTGTGGACTATCTGAGACAGACTGTAATGCTGAAACTTCAGTCCAAACGTTCCTGCAACAGCAATAAATAAAACCAAAATCAGTGTTGAACTATAACACAGGCAGATAAAAACTCAAAATAGACAACATAATGCTGCTCTGACGTTACGTGTGTAACCTCACAGCGTGCTCCATGTAAACTCGTTCGACTGCAGGTACATTCGTTCTGATGCTTCATGACGTCATGAAATAAATCGTCTAGCTCTAGAAACAGCAAAGTTCAAATGCTTGTTGAGAAGAGCCCTAGAACTGTCTGAACAGAGTGAAATCAGGGTTTAATACTCTTCACGGACAGCAGCGAGGTCACGTGACACCATCAGGGTCAGCTAGGATACTGAGTTTACCACCATTTACCACCGTTTACATCAAAATACCACAGTTACTACAGTACAGTGCTTTAAAAAGGTCCATTTTGTTTGATTTCTCAACAAGTAGTCAATGAAAAGAGCGGCTCACCTAAATATATTTTTGCAACCGTTACCAAAACTTCAGACATGTTTAGAGCAGTTTACAACTACAATTTATTTTTTCCCCAGAAATAAACATAACACCTAAAAATTTAAAATTGAGTCTCTCTCTCTCTCTCTCTATATATATATATATATATATATATATAAGTAACTAAATAAAATACCACAATTATTGTTAAAGTGAATAAAATGTACATCTTAAAAACATTTTACTTTTTTCTTTTACATTTTGTTACTTAAATAAAATTTAAAACATTTTACTTCGCTACGTTTCATACATTTCTCATTTTCACTTTCTTTAACTTAATGTATTAAAGTAACTAAAAAGATGAAATACAAATTAAAAAAAAACATATACATGAAAAAACAAAGTAATAAAAATTACAACAAAAACAAGTTACTAAAACTGTTCATGAAAACACAAAATACAAAAATATTTTAAAATATATTTAAACAAATTTTAAAGTATGATTTATAGTATCTCAATTATACTAAAATATGACTGGTAACTGTTTTTTAAAATAAATAGCTTAAATTCATACATAATCATTCAGTGAAGTTTGTAGTAATTAACTTATTTCACATAAATTATAGAATTTTTTTTTTCCATTTCATTTTCCAATCATAACTTTGTACTCTTATTTGTTGAAAGTGCCAGTTAATTATTGTTTTACTATGGTATTTTGACAGAAATAAACGTTTTCCATGGTAAACGTCTGTATAGGCAGCACACAAAAGATCAACCTCTGAAACAAACGCGTCCGCTTCAGACCATCATGCGTGTCACTGACGTCGTGTTATTGTATTAATATCCAGCTTGAATTTTCGCGAAAAACATCAAGCATCAAATGCTGCTTCACAAGGCTACAGCAAAACACTGATAGTAAATAAATGAACAGCACAAATGAAAGACGATCCTTGGGAATGAACATAAGAGTTCGAGCAGGTAAAGGGTGAGATCTACAGCGAGCCCCATCTGTCCGCTGGAGGAAACTGATCCAGTTCTCCAACCTCCGAATACTGACGCTCTCCCAGAAGATACGCCAGCTTATAGCGCAAACGCACACGCTCCTGAAACACACACACAACACTGGTAAACCTTTATGATGAGCTGAACCAAAGTGGTGTGTTTATTTAATAAAATAATTACTATTTAATTTAATAACAATTACAATCAATAAATAAAGAATTTTATAATAAGATTTTACAATACTAATAATCATCTTGTATGTATTTTATAAATGTATTTTATGTTTTTGTCTAATAAAAGAAGTATTAGATGTGTGTGAGCTCCTGCCTTGAGTGGGTTGGCGAGCAGCATGACCTGAGTGATGGATGCGGGGGGCAGGATGGGGTTAAAGGGTGCGATCTCTGCACCTGATGGAGGCTGAAGCTTCACTCGCATAGACTGCCACAAACACAACACAATACCAAGTCATCAAACATGTTCCAAGAAATCCCTGTGGCATTTCACATTTTATAGTGAAAGAAATGTTGTGAATTGGTTCAGATGAATCATTAAAGTAGTGATTCAAATGAACGAATCATGTAAACTCTCTGTGTATATCTGTGTTGGCAGTGGAGGAGGTCATACCTTGGGCACAGCTGCTTGCAGCACTATGTTTCGCACGGGTAACGGCGCTGTGTTGATCAACGACACCACCATGACCAGGACGTCCGGTCGACCTGGCGGACAATCCATCGCAAAGTGCATGAGAACACGGACTCCATCCTTATCATACAGCGTCACAGGTAAGACTCCACCTGAGGACACAAGCAGAAACACTGAGATACAGCTCAGCAACTAATACTGTTAAACAGGTCAGCTGCAGGATCACATGGAAACCTCGGCTGTCTGGATTTAAGAAATAATCACAATTCACTCACAAAATCAAAAGGAAAAAATATATACATTTATGATAATTTTATATTTCATATACAATCATAAAGCCTTTAATATCAATTATAATATAGTATAAATGTAGTATAAATTATAATATAGGATTTTAATTTTGTATGACGTGTAAAGCACAAAGCCTTTCTGGGTCACATTTCAGACCAAAGAAATTAATTAAAAAAAGAAAGAAAGAATAAATAATATATTACATTAATATATTTATAATAAAAATAATTATATACTTATGAAAATCTTTTATTATGAAAATTATAGTTTGATTTTTTTTCTCATAACGAAAATTAAGCCTATAATATAAATACCAACAAAGGATAATTAAGATTTTAATTCTTTATAATTTTCCTGACATTTTGACATTATTTTCAAGTACATTTATGATTTTATTTTATTTGAGTGTTTATTGGCCTCCAGTGTGTTTTAGCTTCACGTCCTTGTCCAGACTGACGCTGCGGTCACTCACTGGGTCTGATGGACTCGAGCGGGACGTTCAGGTTGGACAGGCTGGGCTCTGAGCTCCGCGCCGGGCTGCTCTGAAGTGAGTGAGACGGAGATGAGAAGGGCTGAAAGAAAGGGCTGCCCGGAGCTGAGCCGCCCGTCACCGCCTGAGCCCGGGCCACAGCGGGCGAACCAGGCCCCGCCGCGCTCACAAACGGGCTAATGGACTGAAGAGGGCCGGCTGTGGGGCACATTACACCTCCAGAAATACCAAAAGTACCTCCAGCGATGCCAGTCAGACCAGAACCACTACTGAGAGATAATAAAACCTCATTTATATTCTCAAATAAGCGGTTGACATAGGTGGACCCACATAAGTGACTGATAAGAAACGATCTGCATGTGCAAACCACATTAGGTTGGTTTGAGGTGCTGTTTTCATCAGGAAGAGCAGAATTGTACCTCTTTCCACCTCCAAAGTCCAGCATGGAGAGATCCTGCAGCCCCTGACTGACAGCCGGTGTGTGTGAGGTCTGCGCAGGTGTGTGTGTTGTCGGAGCAGAGATGCTCCCAAACAGGTCCAGGCCCGGATCAGGAGCCTGACAGCAAGAGACCAACCAAAAAATGAGGGATTCAGTCATCTCTTTTAACGTCTGTAAGTCCAGTGGGTGTGTGTGTGCTACCTGTGAGGATGTCCACTGACCAGACGGGTCATCCAACTTCTGTCTGTTTGGCACAGAGGGAGGATCATTCAGCCCTGAGAGACAGATAAGATTTATGCATGTTATATTGCATATAAACTAATAAAATAAATTGTAAAGTCGTGAAAATGGGAAGAATATTTAAATATTATTATTATTGTATTTGTATTTACAATTATATAATAATGAATTTTATTCACCTTATTAACCTAGTTTCTAATCCTTTTTATGTACTCTTTAACAGAAATAAAATATGTAATTTTATATAAATAACATTTCATACTTCAAACTTCTTAATATAAATTAATATCAGTCATACATTTTTATTTCATACTTTTAAGTAACAATACTTCATTCTAATACTACTACTACTAATAATATTATTATTATTAACATAAAAGCTTTCAAACCGTTTTAAAAACATTATTAAAAATAATTATTATAATTGTAGCAATTATTTAATCAATTACAACTTTTATTTACTAAGTATTGATTTCATATGCTAAATAACAAATATATTATTGTATATTATCAATAATGTTTCATTTTCAAAAACATTAATGTTAATAAAAATCATTATTTTATTAATAGTATTTATTTATTTATTTATTTTATTTATTTAATAAGCATCTTATATTATTGTCGATGCATTTTTATAAAAAAAACAGTGAATTACACATTCATGTGGGGTACTATGTGTCCTCTCTTAGCCTATTTCTATGGTATGCATCACCAGACAACGTCACAAAAATTTAAAAGAGATTTATCACCAAGAGACAAGAGTTCATCGTCCAGCAGGGAGAGGGAGGTCTGCTGCTCAGGTGGTTTGTGATTGGGGCTGCTCGTCTGACTGCCGTGAGCGCCGGCCAATCGGCGAGGAGGAGGCGGCAGCACGGGGATGGGTGAATCCGTGGGATTGGCTGACGGGACCTGAGGAGGAAGAGGAGGAGGAGCAACGGTCGGGGGAGGGGAAGGTTCATCCAGTCCAGCCAGATCAATCAATGTGCCCGTGGTCTCACATCCTGAGAAGACAAGAAACATCATGAAGAAAATACCATGTATAGGATTATCAAAATATTGCTGCTGAGGGAAGATCTACAGATGATCCCTGAAGTGACGTCACCTTCACTAGAAGCCGGTCTGAGATCTTCACCCTCGCCGTCATCCGCCTGTCCTTCTACGATACGTTTATAAGAGCTGATTACTCTGGACAGATCATCGTTTGCCTTGAGAATGTCCCCTACAGGAAGCAGAAAAATGCTAAACATTTCAAATAAACGATCCTCTGAGAGCAAAGCGGGGCATCATGTTGTTTACCCAGACTGGAGTCGTTGTCCTCTGCCTCAGTGGCCAGTTTGAACGCGGTGCGTCGTAGTTTATCACAGCGCTCATACAGCTCCTGAACATACAGGTCAGGTCACATGTGAGTGCTGCTGTCGTGATAGTTTTAACATATCTAAATACAAATGCTAAAAACACAAACACAATGTCAAGATGTAAACTGAAAAATGTTTTTCCCACACTGAATATTTTTGTATTGAAGAAAATACAGTTCTTTTTACCTTAATACCACAAGTTTCTATTAATAAATACTGTTAACAAGCAGCCTTGTCATAATTACAGCAGAAACACTTGAAATAGGGCTGAGCTGCTGGAGATTTATGATCAAATTAGAATCCCACAACAAACTAACCTAACCACCTTATGCTCAAGTGCCATTTCTTTAAACTTTCTCGGTCTGCACATTTGACAAACATTGATTGTTGTCAGATATGATTTCACCTTGATGAGCTCACGGTCGGCGTCGGACGATCGGTCTCTGTCGTAGTGACCCAGCATCTCGCTCAGGAGCTTGACGTTGTTGTCCACTTCCTCCAGCGTATTGCTGCGTTTCGCCATTTTCTGCACTCGGACCTCATCCTGCATGCACAACACAAATTATGTCTGTCACATCAATTATGCCACACCTGATCCAGAATCAGTGTGTAAATCAGAAAAATATTGAAATTATGAGGTCTGACATTAATACAGTTTATACAAGCGCCACCATCGATGCAAACACCCCTTGAACCATTATGGTCAACATCAGATTTGAATATTTACTTTATTAGTAAATGTCTTGTTTTGTAAACCAGACAGTTATGAAGGAATTAATAAATAGCTGTTAAAATGCATTATTTTACTATATATTTCTTTAAATAATATAGTTTTTTTATTTCTTTAAATCCTTTAATTTTCATGCAATTCTTTAATCGCTTAATCATTTAATTTGAGTTTTCATGTTGAGTTTAAACTGGAGCTCTTCATCCATCTTCAAATATCAGATCAACATCTTGATCTCATCTTAGATCCTCTCACCTCCTTCACCATGTTTTTGATCAGTCTGTTCGCCTCCTGAAGATCTTCCGGGTTTTTGCTCCTCAGAAGTTCAGCCAACAACTGCCATCAAATCACAGAACAACACATTTTCTTAGTTTCATAAAATGGAAAACACAGTTGGAGTTAAACCTCCAAATCACATATTTAAATTCAGATTATGCATGCACGGGAAAAGATGCCATCAGGTGTCTCACCTTCCCCATGTCCTCATTGTCAAACACTGGGTTTTTGGGTCGTGTCGGAGGGGACGGGATCAGGGATTTGTCCACAGTCAGTTCTGGGTCTGACGTCACAAGTCCTAAAGAAAACGCACATCGATCAGACAGCCGCTCATGACACACCAGAGAAAGTTCACTCGTAACATCTCACCTTGTCTCTTGAGTGTCTGGTACGCATCTGCGATCTTGGCCTCATTGGGAAACACCACCGTCCAGCTGTACAACATCTCAATGACCTTATTCTTCACCTTGTCAGAAACACTGTCCCCCATATACTGAAATACAATGTTTTTAAACATATTAGTCAATTATGTATATAAGGTACAAATAAATGAGTCCTAAAATCAGAAACAAGATCACATTTTTGCACTTCTGGTTCCATCGTCTTGAATTCAGTGGGTTTCTGGTTAATAATCACACTCTTGCAACTCAAACTTTCTAAGGAAACGTTTTTAAATAAAGACTGAAAGAGTAACTTAATGGTGGTGATGCTGAAGTTGTGCAATCATGGTGTAGTTCATTTATAGCCTATGTTTAGACTTTTTTACTTTTAATTATTGCATTTTGGCTTAAAGTTTATAAAAGTTGTGTTAATGTGTTAAAATTATCATGATGAAAAATATGTGCAAGAATCTTTATGTTTTGGAGGCCACAGAGTTTATCTTCTTAATCCAAAAGCAATAGAAAAAAAAAATCCTATTGGCTTTCTTTTGAGGGAACCAGGGTGATACTAACTTATGGGTCAACATACAAAAGTCATAACAGAAAAACCACTAACCTTGGGCGAAACCACTTTAATCAGCTCATTTAAAAACCTATATCTGGATATTTCGTTGTGAAATCTTTGCCCACAGTTCTTCATACAAGCCTCTAGTACCTTCAGAAACACAAAACCATCAGACATCATGTAAGCATTATAGCATCTGTAAAGAAACTCATAATAAAGCAGCAATCCCTCACCGTCAGAGCTTGAAGGGCTTCCCACTCTTGAGAATGGATTTTGTGAACCAGGAGTCTCACAGCTATCTGAGGACTACAAACACAGTTAGAGAAGAGACTCCTGTAGTTTTCAGTCATGTTGGATTACAGATGCTTACCCTTCCAACTCCTTATTGATCTGGTCACAAAACCCAATTATGTATTCCCAGTCCTCCTGCCGGTTGGTCGGGTGTGTGGCTTTGTCTGTGGAGGACACACAACATCGTAAGGACCAAACAATCAGCCCCGTCTGTGATACACTGGCACAACAGTGTGAGGGCCAATCTCAGGGATTCACATCAATATTACCATCACTGATTTCAGGAAAATATTTTTTTTTTAAAGTCATCGTCCTTTACGAAAACCTCCAAGTGTGTATAATATTAGCATACTCATGTGCAACTGTATTTACATTTTATGCTTATTGTGAATGTCCAAAAAAGATTTGTATTACGATGTTTTGTGTACTATTTGATACCATTGATAAAATCATTTAAATTGATAAGTAATGAATTAGTTATTGCTGTTGTAAATCCTGAAGCTCTGGGTCTGAACTCATACATGAAGCTAAACACAAAAATTTAATCTGGACGATCAAAATGCATTTTGAATTTATAAATCATACTATTGGGAAAGCTTGGCTCATGAATATTAATTATGAGACGTGTTGTTCATACACTGGGCATATCTGATTGGCAGACGCTGGCGAATCAACGAATCCTACTATGATGAAGTCTTGGCTCTTTAATATTATTTATTAATCATAATTGGACGCCCCGAGAAGGTTTCTAAGCAACGTCAATATGAGATGAATAATATTCAAGAGCTGAGCTTCATTATAGTATGATTTGAAATTCCGCTAAACAAGAACGTCAGACGCGTCGGTATTAATGCATGCATTAAAGACATAACACAGCAGTGTTATTTACACCAATTATGAAATGTCACTGATAATAATGCACGTACTGAGCCAGGATTCCAGTGATTCTCCCTCCGGAAACGCCATGATCCTTATTTAACGCTTTGACTCTTTGATAAATCCACACATTTCCTCCTTAAATACCACAGACATTCGTCAAATTAAACTGACTATGTTAGAAGAAAGCATCATCTGCTCCATCCGAGCTTGTACGCAGCGGCACAATACTGCTTTGTTTATGTTTTTAAATGGACAGCGCTTTGAATTCAGCCGGCAGTATCATCAGCTGCCTGTATGTAGGTCCTTGGCATCTCGATTCAGACGCCTCTGGTGATTACAAAATAAAAGTCACTAACAGGACGAGTTTTGTAGGATTACAAAATAAAAGTGAAACTACAATCCTTAAAGTGCTATTGTTCTTTAAAAGGAAAGACTTAGAAAGAAGAGAAGAGAAGATGATTCTTGCAAAACAGTTCTAACAAAGGAGTTGGACTATTATTTGTATTCATTTATTTTATACACAATAAGATATCTTAGTTAATAAATATTATAAAGAATAAATATTATGGTATATACATTTATAGACTTCCATGCGACAATAGATGAGAAAACAAACATGTTAACTAATTTGGAGTAAATCTACCGTGGGTTTTACGTATCCAGCATGAATTATAAGGCACAGATTTCGGTAAAGTTGTTTTGAAATGATTCTGAAAAGTAATGCACATATGTAGACTTGACACAACTACTTAATTTTCATTGAAAATACTTTTCTGATGTGAAAAAAAGTTTGCCAAAAACCCGGGTCTATCACATCAAAATATGTATGACACACATTTTACCTTCTGCGCCACTGGAACTGACGGTTAGGGAAAATAAGTTTGGTGGGTAAAGTTAGTGTAAATAAATAGTCACAAAAAAAGTCCATGACATTCGGTAAGAGAAAATAATATATTACCTGTCAGAAACGTTATCAACGCTATCAAAACAGTATCTAGCACTAGTGCAGAGATCTGTAGAACAAGTAACTTAGGGTACAGAATTAAATGAAATACGCAAACACTAGCCATTAAGAAATCTATGCTAAGTCATTCAGTATAGTAAAGTTTCACAAATCATTAGTTGTATTATATCACAGTTCTATAATAAGGGGGTTATTTTAGAAACCCCCTGGACCTCACTAATTTTCAATGCCTGGCTACTACCATGAGTGTATTAGATAAACAAAGCTACAAAAACATGAAACATTATTGATAACAATTTTTTTTGAGTGATGTAAGATATAATAATGAGGCAAATCAAAAATAACTATACAGGCTTTGGTTCATGAGCTCCTTTGACTTGAGTACACATCTTTTTTGAGTACACAAGTTTTCTCATTCATGTTTCTCTGGTCATCAGTCAGATTAGTTTGATCAGGCTTGTGAACCTTATGACTCAAAGTCTATGGCAAGTGCAACTGGTCCATTCATTGAGAATCCAATGAAGAATGACACTCTTACCATTACACATGATTATGTTGCAAAGCACTGTTCCAGCAAAATCTTTAAATGTGCAAATGGCACAATTATAATAACAATATGTTTTGTTTATTTAGCGCCTTTCAAAAACCCAAGGACGCTTTGCATAAACATGAACACAAATACACACACATATAAAATATACAATCACATGATCTAACTAATAAGCAGACAGAAATCTATACAAGATAAGTAACAAAAGCAAGCATGGAACTGAAAAACGAGGCAGAACAACATATTATAAGTACATTTTTAAAATGAGTTTTAAAGGTCTGGAGTGTAGAGACAGCTCTGAGGTTTTGAGGAAGTTTGTTCCAGAGTTTAGGAGCTGGAATGCTGAAATCCCTGCCACCCACTGAATTATGAATTAGCTGAAAATGATTAAGAGCTTTGTTGGGTAGGCCATACAACAAGGATTTACAATATTTTAAGTGTGAAGTTATAAAAGCATGAATAGAAGTTTCAGAGTCTCGTCGTATATGGGCAATCTTGCTGGGAAAAAAAGATGAAGATGGAATCAAATAGCACACCAAGATTACTTATAGTGGAGGAGGGATGAACTATAGCTCCATCTATGTTAAGATGAGAGGAGACAAAGGATTACTCAGATATTGCGTGTATATGCTCAAACGTTGTCTTCGCATCAATGAAGACTAGAATAACTTTTTTTTCTAATTCAGGTAAAGAGTAGACTTATCTTATGAAATGGAAGCAAGCTGATTATAGTCAGCCTTGTCTAGTTATTTGTTTTATTAATAGCGTTATTTTAGTTAAGTGCTTAAACTGTAAATATGCATTTATTTAATTATTTTAGTGCATTTGTATTTTGTTGTTTTTGTAGTTTTGCAATAAAAGTGTATCAACCAGGTTCCAGAAATAATCGAGGGTGCTTCTGAAATTAGTGAGGGTGTCTTAATGCACATTTTCACATATTTGATCCCGTCTATTGGTTATCACTATGTAAATCACTGCTACTTCGAGAGCGAATCCAGCATAAATATGCAGACGTAATTCCCAAAACTTTGCAACATGTGTGGTCGAAAAACAAAGTTCTAAATTCTAAATGGATTATATACTAGAAAGTTTGCTAAGAATACTCAAAACCACTATAAAGCTATCACTATTTGTTTAGTGAGTGTATACAAAATGTACTATAAAATAGGCTACATCGTGCCGCAAACCAACAGAAAAATTAAACAGGACTGTTTTGTCAAGACCAGGTTAAGAGTACTGAGGTGATCATGGCTACTTTCAGTATATAAATATCTATGTATGATGTGAGTTATAGGTATAAAATGAGACAAGGTAGAACATTTTTGATCAGATGTGTTGAAATTGGATCAAGCTGACAGGAAGATGAGTTAGAATTCATAATCAGCTGTTCAAACACAGATGTACTGGTGAGTGTAAAGTTAGAGAGTGGATAAGGTATTTGAGAGGTCAGAAGAACCATTAGGGCGGTTTGAGTTTGTTGATCTCAGACAATGGGATCCTGAGTTTACGCTTTGCTTTGATAAAAAAAAAGTGGACAGGTAAGGAGAGTGGGTGGTGTTGAGTGCTTTTTTATATTGCAACATAAACTCTGAGTAAAAGGTAGCAGGAACAAGCAGACCAGTCTTCTTATACAGCCACTCAAGGTGCCTATACTTAGCTTTCATCAATCTGAGCTCTATGGTGTTTACTTGTTTCACTTATGTTTATAAATTGTACTGAACTTTGGTACAATGCTTGTTGTTTTTAAATGTGCTTTATAAATAAACATGAACTTGAATTTGATAGAAAATTTATTAAAATGATAATATCACTTTAATATTATAACTATATTTTGTACAGCCCTATCCTGCTAAATGCCATTATAAGGCATGAAAATATTAAAATATTATAAACATGATTTTCTGTGAAGATGCTTTGAAATAAGCTTGTGTAAAGCGTTATAAAAAATATATATATTCTATGGAAATCATCATATTCACATCATAATGCATAATCTTCTCTTTATGTATGCATGTAGTATTTATATACCCGTGTCTTGGTTATATTATTTGTATTGTTTCATAATGAACCTTGTCATAAAAACTATAAACATTTTCTGTGCAAATAGACACACTTGATTCAACTTGATAGACTTCTGAATCTGCACTCTAAAAAATGCTGGGTTGTTTTTTCAACCCAACTGCTGGGTTGAGGCCGTTGGATAGGACTTTGGGATGTTTTAACCCAAGTTTGGGTTGAAAATAACTATCTTTTTTAACCCAGCGGGGGTGGGTTGAGGACGCGGACGTGAAGGAGAGCACGCACGTCACGTCAAAATCGTACGTCTCTCCAGTGCGAGCAGCCGCCATTTTCTCAGCGTGATAGAAGCGAGAAGCGAGTGAAAGACTATGGTAAGTAACGTTAAATATTCAAAATGTAAAGTTATCTTTTATTGTTTACCCGGTTGTATGAAAGGCGGAAGGTTTTATGAAAGGCGGAAACAAAGGAGCTTAACGTTATATCTAACGTTATATAAAAAAAACGGACGCGGTTTTCGCCTCGGACACGGAGGTCTTAACTGCCTCATGTAACGTTACTGAACGGAGGATGTACTTTTAATATAACGTCTGTGAATGTATTTTGTCATATTTACATAAGATTTTACATTATCTGTTCTCTTTGAGGCGTTAACAGACGGTTATGGTCACGGTTACGCTCATGTGAATTTGTCTTTTTTTTTCGCGGTTAAACTGAATGTATGTTTGTCTCCTAAAGGAAACGGCATTGTGTAGTAAAGACTAGCATAATTATTTTGAGGCTGTTGAAGTGGTAACTGTTAAAAGTATGTTTTACATGTAATGTTTCAGACTTGTCCAGCTCCTGTCTTCATTGTCCTCGCGCTGAGAGTTAAAGACACAGAAGCTGTTTGTGTGAGGAGTCACAGACCTGTGTGAGGATGAGGAGGAGGTGTTCTTCTGAAGAGAGGGACAGACGGTTTAAGGAGAGTAAACTTCAGAATAACATCAAGTTATCTTTATTTTTACTAAGACTAAAATAATGTGTGTGGTTTTTTTAGATGTTGAAATCCAGAGACAAGATAACTTCATTCTTTTGAGACTGATGTAAGTTAAATTATTATTACTTTTTTTTTTTTTTTTTTTAGAAAATTTATGTTTCTGTTGTGTCCTGCCTGTTAACTTCACATTTTGATGCAAAAACAGTGTGATTTTATATATGTATGTATGTATATGTTAATATTTTATTGAAACCATTGATGTCCCTCTTTGCAGAACTCAAACTAACTGGAGTTAAGGACACACAAGTCTGCTTGTGTGAGGAGGTGGTTTTCTCAGCTTCTTCTGAAGAGAGGGAAAGATCGTTTAAGGCAAGTAAACTTCATAATTTCATGTTATCAGTTGTTGTTTTTTTACTAAGAGTAAAATAATGTTTGTTTTTTGTTTTTGTAGATGTTAAAAGCAAAAGACATGGGAGATCATCATTCCCTTGAGATTTTATGTAAGTTATTTTTAGAAAATAAATTTTTCTGTTGTCTCCTACCAGTTTACTTCACATTTTGATGCAACAACAGTGTGATTACGTGCTCATTTCATTAAGACCATTGATGTCTGTGTTTTTCATTGCAGAACTCAAACCAACTTTGGAGTTGTCTGATTTGGAGAGTCATTATTCTTGGTCTGCGCTCTTAGAGGTAAAGTTCACACAAAAAATCATTTACTTGCCCTCAAGTCATTCCAAACCTATAAGACTTTTGTCTGTCTTTACAACATAAATTAATATATTTTTAGTTTTCTCATAATATTTGTTAATCCATTTATAGTTTAGATAATCAGTATTTTCAAGCTTCATAAATATAGAGTTATTGTAGAAGTAAATTCTGATATTTATATATGAATACATCTTAAATTATATGATAGCAAACATGTATGTTCAAAATAAAATATTGGTCTCCCAGACCAGCAATGGAGGACACAAAAAGAGAATATTAAATATATTCATATGTTTTCCAAAAAATGAACAGAGTTTGTATGAGTCTGGAAAAACATGGGGAGAGTAAATTATGAACATTTTAATTATTTGGTGAACTAACGGTTTGAAGAGCAGCCCTCCATGTACATGAATATTGTGAGGTATGTGAATGTCATGTCTGTTTTAATGTTTCAGTAAAGAAGCTTTCTGAAAGCAATATTTATTCAAACAATATCGCATGTCCTCACACTAGTGCTGCCATTATAGACTTCATGAGAGCTGTGGTGGACTGAGACATTAAACAACCGCACAAGTGTTGAAACTTTAAAACCGATTATTTACCTATCCTTACGGATGTGAATACACCTCTACCTGAAAATCGATAGTTTAATTAAATGTTTAATTTTTTCAAATTTGTTTCTCTTAGGCCACTGATGAAGAGCAGGCGGTGACTGGGATGAATGCTGGTCAGAGAGGAGAATCTTCTTTCCCCTAAACAGCACTGGTTTTAAAGGAGGACGCTGCCCTGGATGATGTAGAAGATGTCACATGCTGTGCAGATGGGGTTTCTTCATGATTACATCAGTTATGCTAAAGAGATCATGAAAATTGACCGTGATGCATGATCTGTATTCATGGACAATGAAACAAACTGTAAGTGTATAATTTGTTAAAAAAAAAAAAATTAAATGCTTTTTCTGTGTTGTTTAGTAGAAAAGTTTGCACTCTGTCATTCATACACCTGCTCACATTCTTTCACACACACACACACACACATGCGTCTGTTAAAGGTTATAATATCAAAGTTAATGTTGTGATTTATTTGTGTACTGTCATGCCAGAATAGTTGGAAAAAAAACTAACTAATTGTAAATTTATTGTATGTGTTTTCGTATATTTTTATACAATATATACAATTGAACAAAGTCCAATTTGATCTTAAGTTATATTCATCAAATGTTCAATGCTTTGTTTATGAACTCTGTAGCTGTTAATGCCATCCTTTTCTGCATTTCTTCTAACATGTTACTTTTTGACTTTTCTCTTGTTTTTAATAAATATTTTCCTTTTGGTAATTATTATTTGTGTGTAAAAGTGATATTTAAAATGAACAACATTTGTAGGTTTAATGCCTAGCTCAATTTGGGTTAATTTTAACGTAGAAATGCATTGTTTCCCCACATGGCTGCACTCTGCGAGTTTATTTTCTGCCAGCAGGAGGCGCTAAGAGCGGGAGAGGTAGGTTTCTCCAGTAACGGCTGCAGAGCGGTGCTGAGCTCACAAACGCTGCCTTATCAAGCATCTGCGAAATGATATCGAACATTTTCTAAATACAGTAGTTTTCCTTCTGAAATACAGTGATAAAAAAACACCCGCCCTGTTTTTTAAAACCCTGCAATATAGTCATTTTAAACCATAAAAAAGGCAACCCAGCAAGCTGGGTTAAACATGATAACCCAACTGGTTGGGTTAAAACAACCCAGCGCTGGGTTCGTCTCTTTTTGACCCAGCGCTGGGTTGTCAAAATAACCCAAATTGGGTTGTTTTCAACCCAGCAGTTTTTAGAGTGTGCATGCGTAAATGCATCCAGCTTCCATTAGAGGGCAGCAAAAAACACAGTAAATTAAAGGATCAACCACAGTTGTTGCATTGTCAGATTACATTCACTGGCCGAAGCACTGAATCCACTTAAACACGGTTGTGAGCAGTTTATAAAAGCCTTAATAGTACAGACAGGAAACAGCTGTACAGCAACTCTGTACAGTAATGATAAAGTACAGAGCCTCTGACATAATTTTCATTTTTGAGTTAAATATAATAATAATAATTCCTTACATTTATATAGCGCTTTTCTAGACACTCAAAGCGCTTACATGGTCAGGGGGTATCTCCTCATCCACCACCAGTGTGCAGCATCCACCTGGATGATGCGACGGCAGCCATAGTGCGCCAGAACGCTGACCAGGCTCAGCCCTGCTTAGCTTAAGTGGGCAACCAGTCTTGGGCTCCAGGGTGATATGGCTGCCGGCATATAATAAGTTCAGAATGGCATGAAGTGCACTAACCACAGGTACAGTCACAGCAAAGTAAACCCTGGTATTTAAAGTAATAAATTATTAATAACATGTTAAAACAATCTATATGAAAATTCTAAAAATAAAAATACAAGGTCAAGATATAAACATATTTTTCTTTCATTTTCCCACACTAACTATTCCCTTACGAAAAAGTAGTATAGTTTATTTTACTAAGTAGCCTATACTTAATAAAAGTTCAAGTGTATATTTTAAGTACACTTAATGTAGTAAGTATACAAATATCAGTGTTCTAGTAGTATACTTGTAAGTGTACTGTTTCAATACTCCTTGGGACTAAATTGGCCCACTTTCTTGTATATAAAAGTATACTTAAGTATACTTTAAGTATAACAGTAGCAGACTTTGAGTACACAACTAGTTAACCTCTATGTTTTTTAGTTTGTACTGCAATTATACTAAAAGTGAACTTATAGGTATACTGATTACTAATTTTTATTACTAAAGTTTACTAATTAAATAAGTCTAGTCTCCGTAAACTATTAGTTTAGTAGTTTTATAGTGCAAGTATACTCATAAGTTTTCTTTAAGTGAAACCTTACATCATACTTTAAGTATACTACTATGTCCCTATTTAGATTTTGAGTATATATTTTGTTGTATGAATATCTGACCATAAAAAACATCCAAAAAAGAATAGGGTATCTGCTTTTAAACAAAACATTTTATTCTAGCTTCATGCATTATTTTTTTAACATTTTAATGTGTTTCATAAAAAAATAAAGAAATAACATATGGAACAAAAAAGCTGAAAAAAGACTATCAATTGGATTCAGATTGATAATCAAAACGTAGATGGAGTCGATCAACACACCAAAGCTTGACTATAATTATTACCAAAGTCCTTTCAGGCAAGTCATGCCACTCGGCCGCCATCTTGGCAACACCTCCGGGCAGCTATTTCAGAATAACAAGACCAGCCCAAGACCATCTAAATTAATGGGCAGAGAGTCAGAACTGCACTTTCACTGGTCACCGGGACATAAAAACAGCATGTATAGAAACAGCAGTGAAATATGATAAAAATTGCTGAAAATTTATTCCATAACGTTACAGTTCTGATGCTGTTTCATGTCAGATGATCGTGTTACATGTGTTAGTATCTGGTGTCTCTTTTTTCTTCACGTGTTTTTTTGGAATTTCTGTGCAGAAGATGTGTACTAGCGCCCTCTACCGTATAATAATGAAAACACGGATTCTAGGAGTATAGCTCAAATATATTTAGAATTTTTGTATGTCAACTTCAAGTATACTTAAATGTCATTTGAAGTATATTTATGAGGCGTACATAAAGCCCACTTCTGAGAAGTACATAAAAATTAAACTAAATTTTTTTTTCCTATTTTTAGTTTAAAAGAACTATACTAATAGCACACTTGATTTAACTTATTTTTTGTAAGTGTTTTAGTATTGAAGAAAATATTTTATTATAAAAAAATTAATCTAGTTTGACATAAATACTCCCAGTATCCATCAATAAGTTGTTTCTATAAATAAGCTCTGTTAATAAGATGAAAAAAGCAGTTTGGTCATAATTACGGCAGAAATACTTGAAATACTGATTCAAGATTTGTATTTCGTCACATACACAATTATATAGAGCAGTGGTTTTCAACCTGTGGGCTGCGGCCCCCTAGTGGGTCGCGATGGTATGCAGGTGGGCCGCCAATAACTATTCAAGATTCAAGATTTTTATTCGTCACATACACAATTATATAGCGCATATATATATATATATATATATATATATATATATATATATATATATATATATATATAGCTATGAAAGAATGTAATAAAACTAAACAATAAAAATATAAGAATAAAATATAAAAAATATGTATACTGTAGAATTAAATATAGAATGGAAAATAATGTGCATTAAAGTACACTGTAGTCTTAAATATTAAGATACACAGGGATGTACAAAAGGCAATGTGCATATGTGCATTATACTGTAGTCTTAAATGATACACAGGAATGTATAAGAGGCAAATGTAATAAGTAGAGACATGAAGATGTTAAGAGGCTGGTTTTATGAATCCTGATCGCCTGGGGGAAGAAACTTCTCATAAGATCTTGGGATTGCCATCAGGCTACAGAAGTGCTTACCAGATGGCAACAAAGTGAAAAGATGGTTACTGGGGTGGATGGAGTCCTGGATGATTTTAGCAGCTCTGCTTTTGCAGCGTTTGAGGTACATGTCCTGCAGAGAGGGGAGAGCAGACCCTGAGATGCACTCAGCTAAGTGCACAACTCTCTGCAGGGCTTTGCAGTCTTGACTGGATCTGTTCCCATACCACACTGAGATACACTGAGTCAATACACTATTCATGTAAAAATATCTAAGTCATAACTTAATAACATAATTTCATATATATAATTAAATAAGAAAAAAATATTAAATTGTTTACTATTCGAGCTAGCTGATTGGTTTAAGAATAAACCACCAATTTATCGTATATATTTTTGCTGCATACAGAACAACAGCAGTTGTGCCAAGCGGTGCCAGACCGAGTTATTTTCTGTTCATTGACAGTTCATTCAATAAAGACAGTTAACAATCTAGCTTCTGAGTACTAAGTTATTAACCCAACAATAGCTGGGCCGCGAAAACATATCTGTTTGGTTGTGTGAGCCGCGAGTTGAAAAAGGTTGGGAACCACTGATATAGAGAATATATAACCAGCAGTGAAATGTGAGTCATGTCCACTCCATGGACAGTCCAATTATAAAAGAATACAACACAGAGGAAAATATACATAAATATAGGTATGAAAAAAATATACTGTAGAATTAAATATAGAATAGAAACAAATCTGCATTAAAGTATACTGTAGTCTTAAATATTAAGATACACAGGAATGTACAAGAGACTAATGTGCACACAGGTTATGACACTGTCAATATGTCAATATGAGGTAGAAAATGATTATTAAGTGGAGTCATGTTGATGTTAAGAGCCTGGTTTTGAGCTTAGGAGCATGATGGCCTGGGGGAAGAAACTCCTCCTAAGTCTCTCAGTTTATTGCCATCAGGCTATGGAAGCGCTTACCAGATGGCAGCAAAGTGAAAAGACTATTGCTAGGGTGGTTTGAATCCTTGATTATTTTAACAGCTCTTCTTTTTCAGCATTTGAGGTAGATGTCCTGCACAACTCTCTGCAGGGCTTTGCAGTCTTGACTGGAGCTGTTCCCATACCACACTGATATTTAGTCAATACACTTTCTATGGCCTCTGAATAGAAAGTTTTCAGGATTGCTGGCAAAACCCTGAATTTCCTCAGCTGTTGCAGATGGTACAGTCTTTACCTGGCTTTATTTTATTGTATGTGGGTAGACCAAGTCAAGTTCTCTGAGATGTTTACACCAAGATACTTGAAGCCTCTCACCCTCTCCACAGGGGTTCCACTGATCATAAAAGGAACATACTGTAGTTCCCATTGCTGCTGTCAATATGTGTGAGAGAAGAGTGCAGGACATGAGAGATGGCACCTTCAGTAGATCTGCTGCGGTGATAGGCAAACTGAAGAGAGTTCAAAGTATCAGGGATGGAGGAGCAAATATTGTTCTTTATAAGTTTCTCAAAGACCTTCATGACTGCTGACGTGAGGGCAACTGGATGATAGTCATTCAGGCAATAGGGGTTATTGTTCTTAGGCACATGGATGATGATAGATTTTTTAAAGGAGGGGTGAACCACCGAGGTAGCAAGGGACTCATTAGTGAATGCACAAGTCAGGAAGTAGCTGGGACTGCTGAGATGCCTTACCAGCATTGGCCTGTCCCTGCCAATCTCAAGCATGGTGGAGGAGTACAAATGTGCCAAATCAAGGCTGGAAATGACTCTCACAGAATCCCGGGATCCAGTCATCAGAGGTGCTGCTCCTACCCTAGCAACGGGGAGGAAATGGAAGCCGTCGGCAGCGGTTGCAGCGGCAAAGGCTGCCCTCAAACACCGGGATATAGTGGGGCAGGTCCAACATGGCAGAGGGGGCCTTGGATTGGAAGCAGCAACACCCACATGGCAAAAGGCTACTCCAACCGAATGGCGGCACATGGTGGTGGAGGAGGTGCGCCACCAGGAGGAAGCAGCCAGGTGTGCCAAGGCTGTCTCCCAAGCCCAGCAAGGCCGCTGGATGAAGTGGGATGGCGTGGAGAGGAGAAAAATCACATGGAACACATCCTGGTCTGTTGTAAGACAACCCTAACTCAAGGAAGGTACACCTGGCACCACAACCAAGTGCTGAGGTGTTTGGCGGTCGAACTTGAGAACAAGAGGGCAACGCCGCGTCTCTAAATGCCCAAACTACCATCCCGCGGAGAACAACCTTCATGCGGGAAGGGGAGAAACAGTGGACTAAGCCATCACTCCCAGACTCTGGCCCACTGAACGCAGCCCAGGATTGGGAAATGCGGGTAGACCTTGACCAGAGGCTCACCTTCCCACCAGAAATTGCAGCAACCAACCTGCGCCCAGACCTTGTCCTTTGGTCCAAGTCCTGCTGGCGTTTCTTCATCGTTGAAATGACTGTCCCATGGGAGGATGCCATTGACGAGGCATTTGAGCGGAAGAGGCTGCGATATGCCAACTTAGCAGCTGAAGCAGAGGGGCGGGGCTGGAACGTGAAGGTGTGGCCAGTGGAGGTGGGATGCAGAGGTTTTGTAGCCAGCTCTACCACAAGGCTCTTGGAGGAAGTAGGGATCAGAGGGCAGTCCCAACGGAGGGCAATCAAAGAACTTGCCACTGTAGCGTAACGAAGCAGTCACTGGCTGTGGCACACTGGTGGCACCATGAAATCTGTGCCAAATTTCACCCCACACAAGATGACATCCCCATTCAATTGTTGTGCTGAAAGTTAGGGATCTCTAACAACCAGTCCTACTAAGAATCCAGATGTAAATAAACCAGCGAGCTGATCAGCACAGGACCTCAGATCAGGACCTGCTGCTTTCCTGATGTTCACGTGCTTTAGAGCCCTCTGAACCTCATCCTCCGGCACGTGATTACATGATTATCACTGTTCTGACTGCTGCTTCCTGACGCGCTAATCAGGAGACTCGCGCTGCCTTGGTTGCATTCAGGGAACTCAAGCTGCATCAGAAATGCTTTAGATAAAACGTGTCCAATGGAATGGTGAGACATCACAGGTGGGGTGACGTGGAGGCCAGGAAGCTTAAAAGCGCAATCGAAACAAGCAGTGTTAGATTCTGTCTTCAGCAAGCACTCTCTGTGTGTGTCAGTCTTATTTACTGTTATTTGTCAATGCACAATCACAACAATATATTATGATGAGAAAGTAGGCAGCACTTTAGATTGTGTGTTCTTCCCTGCCCACGCTAAACTTTACACACACAGCCAGTTCTCGAGGGGGCTGACTGTGCATCATGCTCCCAGTGGGGAAACTCTAAGAAGTGTGTCAGTGTTTGCAATCTTTGCAGTTCTGATCCCACTGAGATTCGGCGTATCGCATACAGGGAGTGCAGAATTATTAGGCAAGTTGTATTTTTGAGGAATAATTTTATTATTGAACAACAACCATGTTCTCAATGATTTCCAAAAACTCATTAATATCAAAGCTGAATATTTTTGGAAGTAGTTTTTAGTTTGTTTTTAGTTGTAGCTATTTTAGGAGGATATCTGTGTGTGCAGGTGACTATTACTGTGCATAATTATTAGGCAACTTAACAAAAAACAAATATATACCCATTTCAATTATTTATTTTCAGCAGTGAAACCAATATAACATCTCAAAATTCACAAATATACATTTCTGACATTCAAAAACAAAACAAAAACAAATCAGTGACCAATATAGCCACCTTTCTTTGCAAGGACACTCAAAAGCCTGCCATCCATGGATTCTGTCAGTGTTTTGATCTGTTCACCATCAACATTGCGTGCAGCAGCAACCACAGCCTCCAAGACACTGTTCAGAGAGGTGTACTGTTTTCCCTCCTTGTAAATCTCACATTTCATGATGGACCACAGGTTCTCTATGGGGTTCAGATCAGGTGAACAAGGATGCCAAGTCATTCGTTTTTCTTCTTTTAGACCCTTTCTTGCCAGCCACGCTGTGGAGTACTTGGACACGTGTGATGGAGCATTGTCCTGCATGAAAATCATGTTTTTCTTGAAGGATGCAGACTTCTTCCTGTACCACAAACTGGCAGTAGGACTGGGAGTTGAGCTTCACTCCATCCTCAACCCGAAAAGGCCCCACAAGCTCATCTTTGATGATAGCAGCCCGAACCAGTACTCCACCTCCACCTTGCTGGCGTCTGAGTCGGACTGGAGCTCTCTGCCCTTTACCGATCCAGCCACGGGCCCATCCATCTGGCCCATCAAGACTCACTCATTTCATCAGTCCATAAAACCTTAGAAAAATCAGTCTTGAGATATTTCTTTGCCCAGTCTTGACGTTTCAGCATGTGTGTCTTGTTCAGTGGTGGTCGTTTTTCAGCCTTTCTTACCTTGGCCATGTCTCGGAGTATTGCACACCTTGTGCTTTTGGGCACTCCAGTGATGTTGCAGCTCTGAAATATGGCAAAACTGGTGGCAAGTGGCATCTTGGCAGCTGTACGCTTGACTTTTCTCAGTTCACAGGCAGTTATTTTGCGCCTTGGTTTTCCCACACGCTTCTTGCGACCCTGTTGGCTATTTTGAATGAAACGCTTGATTGTTCGATGATCACGCTTCAGAAGCTTGGCAATTTTAAGAGTGCTGCATCCCTCTGCAAGATATCTCACTATTTTTGACTTTTCGGAGCCTGTCAAGTCCTTCTTTTGACCCATTTTGCCAAAGGAAAGGAAGTTGCCTAATAATTATGCACACCTGATATAGGGTGTTGATGTCATTAAACCACACCCCTTCTCATTACTGAGATGCACATCACCTAATATGCTTAATTGGTAGTAGGCTTTCGAGCCTATACAGCTTGGACTAAGACAACATGCATAAAGAGGATAATGTGGTCAAAATACTCATTTGCCTAATAATTCTGCACACAGTGTATTGATCTAGTGGATGGGTTCAATTCAATTCAGTTCAATTCAAGTTTATTTGTATAGCGCTTTTTACAAAACAAATCGTTACAAAGCAACTTTACAGAAAATTATGTTTCTACAATATTTAGTAGTAGCCAGTAGTTTGTGCACATTTGACAGGATTTTAGAAAAAATAAAAAAAATAATAATAATACAAGACGTAGTCAGCTAGACGATGAACTATCAATATTATTAATTAAGTTATTATATGATGCAGTCACACATTTAGCAATAATTGTAAGTTCTGTTTGTTGATTCAGGGTTAGCATCATCTGAGGTCCTCTGAGGGTCAGCATCATCTCTTCTCAGGTGTTCTGGATCCAGACTGGAGCTTGTGTAAATCTAGTTACATCCCGTGGCGAAACATAGAAACAAAATACAGACATCATTAGCATAGCTGCTGATCCATCAAAGTAAGATTAGTTTAACCTAAGGTAATGAATAAAAATGCACCTTTGATCAGATGCAACTACACTCACAATTAAAAAGATACATTATTCGAATGCTTGGCGAAAGAGATGTGTTTTTAATCTAGATTTAAACAGAGAGAGTGTGTCTGAACCCCGAACATTATCAGGAAGGCTATTCCAGAGTTTGGGAGCCAAATGTGAGAAAGCTCTACCTCCTTTAGTGGACTTTGCTATCCTAGGAACTACCAAAAGTCCAGCGTTTTGTGACCTTAGGGTGTGCGATGGGTTGTAACGTGGTAGAAGGCTAGTTAGGTACGCAGGAGCTAAACCATTTAGGGCCTTATAGGTAAGTAATGATAATTTGTAACTGATACGGAACTTAATAGGTAGCCAGTGCAGAGACTGTAAAATTGGGGTAATATGATCATATTTTCTTGACCTGGTAAGGACTCTAGCTGCTGCATTTTGGACTACCTGTAGCTTGTTTATTGACGAAGCAGGACAACCACCTAGAAGTGCATTACAATAGTCCAGTCTAGAGGTCATGAATGCATGAACTAGCTTTTCTGCATCAGAAACAGATAACATGTTTCGTAGCTTGGCAATGTTTCTAAGATGTAAGAATGCAGTTTTTGTAACATTGGAAATATGATTTTCAAAAGACAAATTGCTGTCTAATATAACACCCAGATTTCTGACTGTAGAGGAAGTAACAGTACATCCATCTAGTTGCAGATTGTAATCTACAAGATTCTGTGTAGTGTTTTTTGGTCCAATAATTAGTATCTCTGTCTTACCTGAATTTAATTGGAGAAAATTATTTGTCATCCAATCTTTTACATTTTTAACACACTCCGTTAGCTTAGATAATTGGGAAGTTTCATCTGGTCTCATTGAAATATATAGCTGAGTATCATCAGCATAACAGTGGAAGCTAATTCCGTATTTTCTAATAATATTACCAAGGGGCAACATGTATATTGAAAATAGAAGGGGACCTAGGACGGATCCTTGTGGCACTCCATATTTTAGACATAAATGGAAGATTTGAAATAGGCCTATAATTTGCCAGTACACTAGGATCAAGTTTTGGTTTCTTAATAAGAGGCTTGATAACCGCCAGCTTGAATGGTTTTGGGACGTGACCTAAAGATAACGACGAGTTAATGATATTGAGAAGCGGTTCTTCTGCTACAGGTAACAGCTCTTTCAGTAATTTAATGTCCTATGGTTGTAAAGCACTGCAGTTTATCTTTGGGTGCGATGGATGAAACTGAAGTGTTAAACGCTGTAGAATCTACATTCGCTATTGTATTTCTAATGTTATCTATTTTATCAGTGAAGAAATTCATAAAGTCATTACTATTTAATGTTGGTGGAATATTTGAATCAGGTGGCGTCTGGTAATTTGTTAACTTAGCCACTGTGCTAAATAAAAACCTTGGATTGTTTTGGTTATTTTCAATGAGTGTGTGTATATGCTCTGCCCTAGCAGTTTTTAGAGCCTGTCTATAGCTGGACATACTGTTTTTCCATGCAATTCTAAAAACTTCTAAGTTAGTTTTTCTCCATTTGCGTTCAAGACTACGAGTTACTTTCTTGAGAGAGTGAGTATTACTGTTATACCATGGTACAGTACGTTTTTCTCTAACCTTTTTCAATTTGATCGGGGCAACAGCTTCTAATGTATTAGAGAAAATAGTGCCCATGTTGTCAGTAATTTCGTCTAATTCATGTGTATTTTTGGGTACAAATAGCAGTTGAGATAGATCAGGCAGGTTATTTGCGAATCTTTCTTTAGTGGCTGGAACAATAGTTCTGCCCAGACGGCATCGCTGCGACATATAGTTAATATCAGTTATACGCAGCATGCACGATACAAGAAAATGGTCTGTAATATCATCACTTTGAGGTACAATATCTATAGCAGTAAGATCGATTCCATGCGATATAATTAAATCTAGTGTATGATTAAAGCGATGAGTGGGCCCGGTGACATTTTGCTTGACTCCAAAGGAGTTTATTAGGTCAGTAAACGCAAGTCCTAATGTATCATTTGCATTATCAACGTGAATATTAAAATCTCCCATGATTAGCGCCTTATCAACTGTAACTAGAAGGTCTGAGAGGAAATATGCAAATTCTTTTAGGAATTCTGTATACGGCCCTGGTGGTCTATACACAGTAGCCAGAGCAAGAGATACATTAGATTTCTTTTGCATGTCTGACAGAGACATGCAAGACGGGCTCGCCCTTTCACCACTTTCATTCACTAGATTAGCGCTCTCTCTTGGGGTTTGGAAGCCTGCGCTGTGGTCTCTTCCCAGCTATCAGCTACAGCTATCTTCCTCTAAGGAGGTTGATGTTGTTAGCATTAATGCAAAAGAGATTGAGGACTCGCCACCTCAATCTCTTGCATATGAGCAGACTGCATTTTAGATTGCTTGTTTTTTCCTGCCCTCGCTACTTGGGTGGGGATACACGCAATTTATGTTTGGATTGTTTGGGAGCTAAGCACACATAGTAAGCTCTTGAGGGGGCTGGCTGTGTTCATTCATAAATGAGACTTGTAAAAGTGTACACCATCTTGAATGTTAAGCTCTGACCCGCTGGCTTTTCTTCTTGAGTCTCATGCAATATAGAATGGTGTGGCTTGGATCTTGCATTGTTGAGACAATGTGTGCATTACGGGTCTGCATTAAGGGGAAAACTTGAGAAGTCAGGAAGTTCCCTTTCTCTTTCTCTCTTTCCTCTAATTGCTGCAAACATATTAATGCTTTTGCAAGATATTATTAACAATTCTTTTAAATTGACTATATTATTCAGCTTAACATCCAAACCATGTTTCACTTGTCTGGTTGTTTGGCAGCATTTAATTCTGAGGATTTAATTATGATATAGTCATCTGGCTTTAAGAATTTTAGATGTCTATATCATTTAGCAGAGGAATTGTAGACAGGCCTCACCCTTTCTCCTCCCTCTTCCTCTAATACAGTGTTCTTGGGGCACGGAAACATGCTCTGCGGTTTCTTCCTTCCAAGTGAAAGCACAGTGCTATACCTCTCTTCCTCCAAGGAGGTTGATGTGGTCAACATATGAGGAGTTGGTGGAGGTTGTACTTGTGCCGTACCCAGGTTAAACATTGACTTGCCGGCCAAGAAGCTGGATGTTCATCCTAAGAGTAAATTGGATGGACACTTCCACTGTGCTAAATCACAACCTCCATGTCGGGACCTACTGGTTTTGAGGTGTTGAGATAATAGGTTAAGCCATTTTTAGTCCAGCTCTTCAGCCCTTATGCTTATTCCAACATTGGGATGCTGAATGAGTAGGGCTATGGGGCAATGCCTGAGGTGGGATAGATGCATGTGAGCTATCTGTCCATCTGTCCAAATCAGCATCATCCCAGAAGGCCCAATATTATCCACCAAGCGTTAGTGGATAAAGCCTACGCGAGGCTGCCTCCCTTCAGGGATCAGGTGGTGAGCATGCAAGCGCTGCCCCTGGAGGAGGCAGACCCAGCTCTAGCCTTGCTTTGTCCTGTCCGAGCCTTGAGGTTGTACATAGACTGGACACAAAGCTTCAGGACCTTAGATCAGCTCTTTGTCTGTTACAGAGACAACAAAACATTCCGGTTCAAAGTGGAACACGTATGTTTCCTTGTGTTATCCAATCTCACAGAGTGGGTAATGCTATGTGACTGGCCTTCTTGTCCTGAGCCCTGGCTTTCACCAAAAAGGGGCACAGGAGGCTCGCACAAGATGCTAGAAGGGGCAGCATCCGTGGCACTATGGTAGGGATCCCAGTTCATTGGTCACCAATGTGACTCTGAGTGACGAACTGAAAGGGAATATCTCAGTTAGGTATATAACCCTCATTCCCTGAAGGAGGTAACGGAGACGTCATGTCACGTAGATACAGCTACTGTACCACCGTTGGGTCACCGGTGCTTACCCTTCCAACTCCTTATTGATCTGGCACGAAACCTAATTATGTATTCCCATTCCTCCAGCCGGTTGGTCTGGTGTGTGGCTTTGTCTTTATCTTCTTTAATCTTAAAGGTACTATAGAAAAGAATAGAAAAGAATAATTGCAAAAACATGCTATTAAAGGAGTAACATATCTCTAATGATAGGTAAAAAAAAAACAATTTTTTTGTTATTATTATTTAACATTATTTATAAAACATAGTTTGTTTGTTTGTTTGTTTATTTAGGCCATTGAATTATGGAGACATAAACAACTGCCTTAGTTGTCTAAATGAGGAATTTGGACTATTAATTTTATTCAGTTATTTTATATAAAGATATCTTAGTTTTAATAAATAGTATAGTAATATACAGTAGACATGACTTTTGTGTGACAATAGATGAGGAAACACAAAACTCAACAATTTTGAAGAATTTTTACTAGAATTTGTAGTAGATTTATAGTGAATTACTTTTTTACTTAAAAACATGGTTGTAAGGCACAATTGTCTGTAAAGTTCCTTTGAAATAATTCTGAAAAGCAATATACACATATCTAGACTTGACAAGATTAGATGCAGGAGGAGTGCAGGAGCCGGGAAAGGAAGTGAAAAGAAATAAGTTTATTGTATAACCTTTGTCTCAACTTAAACAAGTGTTATAATCACAAGCAAAAGGTATGGAAATGTACTGCTTCTTAACAGTGACTTGTGACCTTGAATGCAGACAATTAATGACAGTTACAGAAAATGTGTGCTCCCTTAAACAGAACAGAATGGGGCTTGAAAATGATTCCTTATACAACATATTGTATACGCAGCAAAAGTAGTACTTATCAAAAAAAAAAAAAAAAAAGTACATTATAAGAAAAAAAAAATCAGTAGAAAAACAATGTCCTGGCAGAAAATTAACAGTAAGTTTACAAACATTTATTTCAACCCCAATGCACAACTCAATGCAAAGCATAATTCAAAATACATGTAAAACACCTGTGAAACAATCCTTCATTTTAACAGTATAATGTGCCCTATTCTTACACTTTGACTTTTCTTAGAGTGTAAATTAAAGTAAAAGTAAGTCGAATTTAAAGAATAAATGAATGAATAAATTAATATAAAAGTTTGCTCTCTGGAAGTTAATGGATTACTGGCATGACTCGCAGTGTTCTCTCACTTGATTTTACGAAATGCAGTTAAAAAATTTGGCATTTTTGCTAAAACAAAGCCCAAAAACATGCACACAAATGAGTAAAAGAATCATATTGAGGTGTATAATATATGATAATGAGGCAAAACTAAAATAATATCTAATAACTGATAGAGGACTTTGGTCCATGAGTTCCTTTGACTTGATTGTCTTGATGTTTTAAACTGGAAATCTAGAAAATTTTGTCTTCCTAGATGAAATGTTTCTCTGGACATCAGTCAGATTCATCCATTAATTCAAAGTATATCAAGTGCAACTGGTCCATTCATCGAGAATCCAATAAAAAAAGTCACTCTTGTGCCAGATTCTTTACGTAACTGGCTTCTGAACATTGGATCAACCATAAACTTCACATCTGCAACCCAGATAAAATTGTTGCGAATTTCACCAGAAACTCTGCAAAGTTTCTTACTGTCTCTCACTTGCTTCCAGATTTTTTCATCATCCCACTGAGTTGAAATGTCCTGCCCTGATTCTAAACAACTGTTAATATCCCTATGGGAAATCAGGCTACCATAACCTTTTTCTCTGCCTAGGTAAAAATGGACAGCTGCTCTCTTTCCATTATACAAAGGTTTCAGCTCATTTAAATATAATGTCTTCATTTGTGACACATAAGTTGGTAGGTCACGGTTGGCCTCTTGCCATAATAACAAAACTGTTATGTAGTACAATGGCAGAATCTCACTGAATGATCTGGGGCGGTCAATTATATCAAGGAGTAATTTACAAAGTTCTTGGTAGGGCATGATGTACTGAGATTCAGGGTTGATGTTGGCTAGAACTACATTGGCATAGATAAAGTTAGTAAGGTCTATCAATCCTTTGTTCTCTTCTGTGAACTTCAGAATGTAATCATACTGCTGGATGATCTCTTCAAGAGCTGATGCAGAGTCTTCCTCATATAAATATTCAACAAGTCCAGTATAGGAATCACCTTTGTTCTTCTCCAGACATTCACGTGTCTGCAAGATTTTTTCTGTGGGGTGCATGGACTTTTTGTATAGCTCACTCCAATTTGTTTTACAAAAGAGGTCAGTATACTGTTGAAAATATTTGAAAACCTTGTGCTTTATTGATTCTTTTTGTTTGTCTTTCCCAGCAAAAAGTGGTACTAAGTTGACAAAAAAGTTGTCAAGAAAATCAAAATGTTGCTTCATTGTTTTTTTAAGTTGATTTAGAAAGTTTACATGCTTCTCCATTACATGGAAATATGATTCATTCCCAGACTCCTCTTCTGGCCCTGATAATTGTTTGGTGTCAGGTCCCTCCAGCTCCGAATGTGATTTATATGGTGGTATCTTCTGCAGTATTTCTATGACTGTAGCTGCAATTTGAAGTTCACCAAGATGGCCAGCAGTGTTGTAAATACTATAATCATTCTGTCTTTGCAATCGAGTCATGGCCTCTTTGTTTGCAGTTTGTTGAGTTTCTTTGCAAGCTTCTGCTGCAGACTCAGCCAATGTAAGATATTTTTCAAGATTTACAGGCTGAATGGGATCATCTTTGTCTTCACGAAAAGCATGCTTGAGCTTTCGTACAAGTACCTGTGACACTGTATCACATACATATGAGCTCTCCCTTGAAAGGTCTTTGGCTTTCTTTGCCCAATCCATGGCCATAGTAAAGTCTTGTTTTTTGATGTAATAGTACCTTGCAAGGAGCTGGAATATTATTGCATCCTTTCTATAACATTTTGCTGCATTGCATAGAACAGTCTCTTCCATCCCTGGTTTCTCTTTCATTATATCTTGGACAAGAGGAGCAAAAAGTGAGTCTTCAATTTCAACTGAATATTGCCTCCTCACCAGCATGTTGTGAACATCCTGCAACAATTTTTGTTTCCCCAGAGTGTACTCATATAATAAGTCTTTTGTGAGCAGAAGATTAGTGATGTCTGCTTTTGTCACTCGATGAGAAGCTGAAAGTTCTTTCAAACATTGTTGAGCTATACTTGAGTGGATCACAGTCACACCCTGAAAGCTAACTTTAGAAATGACTGTGCATCTTATCAAAAGAGTGGAAAAGTTCTCAAACCCATCTTCAACCTTGCGGGATTTAGAGTCTGCTTTTGTTTGTAGACCAAGAAACTCTTCACATGTAGAGACTGACAGCACTGCATTCTTGCAGTAGACATGCAAGAGGACAAGAACAGCAAAAAGTTGAGCATGTTTGTCTTTGGAGTTGAAACCCTTCAGTGTATTTTTCACAACGCCCTGAATATACTTAGGTAAAAAGTTATTCTTCAGAATCATGAAGCCATAAAATGTTTTAGTGTTTGTGTTGGTCTTTTTAAACTCCTTTAGCTTTTCCTCAAACAGTTCCTGTTCCTTCTTAGATAAATTGTTTCCAATGAAAACTGCATCATCAGTCTGTTCACTGGATTCAGCTCTCATGCAGTTGACAATTATGACCTGTGGAGACGTTGAAAAAATGTTTTGTTCTAACCATTCCTCCTCAATCTGAAGTTGGAGTTTTTTTACATCAGAAATGTCCTGGAAATCATCGATCATGAGCAAAACGGGAAGTCTTTTAGGTTTCTCTTTTGTCTCATATGTCAGTAGCTGCACTACCCGTTCAGCTATGGAAGAATAATCATCTGTTGTGTCTTTTAACACTGCACAACGGAATTTATCCTTGAGTGTCCAAAGAACATGCATGGCTAGTGTAGTGCCACCACAGCCTGGAAGATGAAAGATGCTAAAAAACTCACACACTCTCTTCCGACTGCATATGTCTGGAATGATAGTGTTGATGATGTAGTCAAATTTGTCTCGTTTGATGAATGGCATTGAACCAGGCTGTTCTGAGAAGTAAAAGTTCCACCAAGACACCTTCCCTCCCTTGTAAAATTTTTCCTCATGATGTTGTTTGTCCTCATTTCCTCCATCACATTGGTTCACACAAAGAATACGCAGCATATCTAAGTCGTCCTCAGTTTTCTTTGACAGCACAACATTACTGCCACCACCACAAGGTAGGAAGCGACTTGATTTGCGATTTTCTGACCACAGACTGAGCACGGTGCCATTGACCTCAGCAAAACTTAGCTCATAAATGCATCTTGTCAATATGTCTTCTCTACACCAACCCTTAATGAGTTCCTTCCAGTAAGTGTATGATGTTTCATTGTCAATGATGCATAGGATTTGGTTTCCTCCATTGAGCTCCTGTAAAAACATGCTAAAGGTTGCAAGCAAAGGATCATTGGCATTGCTCACCTGACTTAATATCAAGAAGATGGTGAGAAATTTCTTGTGAGGCAGCACATCTTTTCTGCACAGGAAAGAAACTACATCACGCACTGAAGAACCCTTTTCAATCAACCAGTTGTCAGCATCAGAGGGGTTTTCCTCATTAATACCTCCATTACAGAATACCCAGCTTGTATTTTTAGTCAACTTTAACTTGTTTGCTATGTCTTCAACTGCACCAGTGATTTTATAATGAGCTGGTGAGTGAACATTGGTTTTTCTCTCTTCAAACAGCTTAATCAAGCCACTTTCAGCCGACTCTGGATCAAAATCCAAAACTGCCACTAGATCCATGTGAAGAAGGAACCGCAGGTTTTCCAGCTGAACAGGATGAGACTTGTTAGCCACCACAATGTACCATTCAAAGTGTGACCTGTCCAAAGATGGGGTCCCTCCTGTTATCATCTCACACAGTTTAGAGCCTTGCACGCTGCTTTTGACCAAAAAGAGATGCTTGTCTTCAGCATCCTTTCTCAACTGGGACAAACGTGGCATGTCTTTGATATATTTCTCATATTCCTTCAAGGAATCAGATGTAATAAGATTCTTGCAGGTGCTGCTGTTTCTTATTAAAAAAGACTTGCCATAATCCTTCTTACTCTCTCCAGCTGTGGACTTTTGCATTGAATCCTGTTCTATGACTAAATTATAAGTATTAAAGTAACTGCAATCACAGACTATGGAGGATGGCTCAATATCTACCTCAATAACAAATTTTCCTGTAGATGTCATGTCAGCTTTGAGAACTTCCACAAATCGAGGGGGTTTAATGCACCTCTTTGCTATTTGAACCTGCTTGTCGTCCTGCTTTTGATCCCTTTTAAAATGTTTTTCGATTGCATGTAATTGTTGTACATCAAAAGTATCTGTGTTCTGCATACTAATGCCCACAATTTGTCCATGTGGTGTGTCTAACACTCCGAAATGAATGGTGCCATTTGTGCGACTATTCATACAAGCTGCTGCAAATCGAATGACCTCATATGTGTATTTTTTCATTTTATTCTCTTCTGTTGTGTTGATGAATTCTTTGAATTCATGACATGGTTGTATGTAGTCTTTAGGACCGGTTTCAGTTACGTCTAGAATGCTGTTTTCTCTGTACCTGTGAGCAGCATTAAATCTACCGAAAGGGTAAGGCTTTAAGTTATAAGAATGAGTCACTATGTCATTCTGCTGCTGATTCTTTTGTTTCAGAAGATCTATTTTGTTAATAATCAGTATTTTTGCATTCATTGACAGGTGTAGTTCTGTGAGGTGAGACATCTCCAAGAGAAGGAGACTAGCTCCATTAATTTTCTCATTATACAAAATGTCAGCCCCTTCTTTGTCCACTTTTATCTCGAGCAACCATTGTCTCACATGGTCTTCATTCCAGTCTTTGATGTCCAACGGACGGTCAGATGACACAGTGATTTCATCTTCATTTTTCTTAAAGAAAATTAACAATTACATATTGTAAGAAACTGTTGTATAATTGGTAATGAATTACTGTATCAAAAGCTTGATGTGGATCATGTTTGTTCACTACTTTATCATCTAGCTTATCATTATTTATTTTTTTACTAGTTGCAGACAGATAATAAAGAGGTTGTGTGGACAGCTCGGTCAGAATAAACTTTTTAACATTTATGAAGTTATCAATTTGGTCAGTATGTTTTCAGTAATTCAATATATAACAATAATTAATATGCACAATTTTGTTACAAGGCACTTCAAAATACAACAAATAATTATTTATTACAAATTATTTTGATTTTTTGTATGTATTTTATAACTTTATTATTTAATATTATTTAATGAACAGATTCAACTAGTGTTCATTGTTAATGTTAATGCATTATCTAAGGTTAACTTATGAGACTTACCTTATTGTAAGGTTCAACCTATTGCTCTTTTTATTCTTTTGCAATTTAATATTTTTGAAAAAATGGTTTACTTTATAAATTTTTGAGTATTGCTTTATTCTAATTAAATTTTCTGTTATTTTTGTTATAAGATAAATGTTATTTAACCTGTTATATTGTATTATGCTATTGCAACTAAATATCAATATTGTGATAATACTGAATATATATATATATATATATATATATATATATATATATATATATATATATATATATATATATATATATATATATATATATATATATATATATATACACGAGTCTCCATGCGGCAGTGGGGTTGGTTTTAACAATAGTACTTTGTACCTGATATGTCCTTTCAAAGTTTAAGGATAAGATATAGATTTTAAAGCAATGTGGCATTATATCAAAATTTGAAAATGAATTGCTTTAAATTATTTAATGTCAATGCCTGAGTAGAACAACATTGAAAAACTACTTAGGAAACTAATTCCAACTGGAAAAATGCTTAATGCAGACAACTTTAACTGTTCAACTTTAACTATTAAAAGAAATTAAGCTCCTTTACCTGCATATTATTTTGCAGCCAAAAGGCTTCCTGTGGTGTAGAATAAAAATTTTATGCCTGCAGAAACAGAATAGAATAAATATAACTAAACATTCTCACTGACTTCACTTTCACTTTTCACTTCACTTAAAACATTAAATAAATTAAAAGTTTTGTTGTTCTGGCTGGAGCAACAATATACATTTAGATTTATATTTAAAATCAGTACGGTATTTTCATTTATATATTTATTTTAAGTTACATTTATGAAGAGTTAATAAATGTTAGTCACATAAAGGGACAGAATTCATGTGGTTTATGGGTTTCAAAGCAATTAAATGCATTGGGTTATTTCATGTCTTATTATTTCAGTAATCCAGTACTTTAAAATTAGCATTAAAATAAGCATTTAATGTATTCACTAGGAGTACAGCTAATGTATAAAATGTAAGCAATGGTTCATTTTCAATGTAACTTTTGAGGACTTCTTAAATCAGCCTATTTCTTACCTTATGCATCATGTATTCTGCACAGGTTCAGTATGTCAAGGTTTCTGTAATGACAAATGTCAGTTGAGTCATTGCTGAAGGGCAAGATTCTTCTGTTAAATCAAAGATCATTTTCATAGAAGGGATGTGTTTGAAGAAAAGCTTGGGGTAGGCTGGAGTTTAGACCGCTGCTAGGTAACACTGAAAACTGTTTTGTAAACAAAGTGATCAAACTGCTTTTACTGCCTATAAAGCCTCACACAGGAAAAAAATGTTGTTTGATGGAATGAGGATGTTATTTATATAACCTTTGTTCAACCAGGCAAGTTAATTGAGAACAAGTTCTTATTTTTAATAACAGCCTGGCAGGAGAATTAATATCTACTGAAAACCATAAAAGCATATATCACAATACATGAACACACAAAAGAAAAAGAATAAAACCTCAGTTAAAATGTTTACTGGTCGAGGTCAGAGAACTTCCTAATAATTTTTTTTAATGCATGTACTGGAATATTTGTCTGTAGTTTTAATAACTTTTGTAACCCATTCCAATCATTTGGGGCAGCAAATTCAGTAGTGGAACAACCATAAGTAGTTTTCTTTCTAGGGAGAGTCAATGAAATATAATAAGATGATCTAGTTGTATATGTATTAAAATGAGGTTCCAGCAACCTTTGATGATATTCACGTAATAAGCCCAGCAGAACTTTGTAAATAAAAATATACCAGTGAATTTCCTGTCATGTCTTGATTCTTTTAATCAAAATGGTAATTGATTCAAAGTGTTTTGCTGAGTATTGCAAGAATGATTCCACAGGTTTAAGGGACACATCTTGATCTTGACAATTTATTTTATTGCATTTATGGCAGTTTATCAGCTCATGCACTGATTGGCATGGCACACCTGGAAACGTGTGTATGTGTGTGTGAATGCGGTTTAGCATTACCACCACCATCCCCTCCAAACATTAGGCAAAAAATGATCTAAACAGCCACTAGTGCAACTGGATTCTGGACTTCTACAAATGCTCCAAAATCCTGTTAAAACCATCCTAAAAACACTCCAATCGGATTGCTTTTTATGAGCCTAAATTGACGTTCACAGGGAGCTTGACAGGGGATCTGACCATTAAGAACGCAGATATGTGATGCCATTGCTATCCGCCATATTGTCCAACAGCTACGGCCGCGGTGTGCCCATAGACAGTAAAAGAAATGGACACAGCGACCCCATTGGAACTCAATTGAGACAAGTGAAGCCCATTTTTAGCGTTTTTTTAGCACTTCCGTTTCTGACGCGCAGACTCAAACTAAGCTTGATGACGTCAGCAACCTGTCTGACATATGTAAATCTTCTAGTAGCTGTGCGTGCAAACTGCCATCGTTAATCTTGCAGAGACGGTGAGCTTGAGCGGGGAGTTCTTTGGCGTGAGTGAGCAGGAGTAAGTATTCTGATTAATTATTTTGTATAGTATTTTAAAATGTAACGCCAGTACGCCATATTAAGTTAATTACCTGCGAGCTTCTCCTCCTATCTGTACGGTAATGCGACAGACAGTCGAGTGGTTATGACGCAATCGTTAGCCTATTTTTACAAAAACTGTTTCTACAGGGCCATAATGTAACATAGAAGGATGTGTATCTTTAGAAATAAATATTGGACAAATGGAGTCTTTAAACGCCTCAGATGTAAATTTATTCGTTGTCAAAGTGACTCCAAAATGAATGGGAGGTCAATGGGAATGCTAACGCAAGTGAAGTTGTGCATCAAGATGGTGGCACGCGGCTGACTACAACTTCCGGTCGACTTCCTTGCCGCCTGGGTGTGCCCGCATCAAAAAATCTATTTAACACCAACATTCCCTTTAAACTTGTAGGCAATAAAAAAAGTAAATAAACGATCAAGTGCGACTAGTGCAGCTAGATCCCGGTGTTGTGTAATACTCGGTTCCCATGAAAACTGTTCCCGTGGGTGGAGTTTACATAAATATTCATTAGTTCCCCTGTCGTGGGCGTGTCCTTGAAACAATACGCAAACGAATGGAACTGAAAATATCAGTGCACGCTCTTACCCCTCTTTCACACCGCAAGCGTGAGCGGCGCGCGAGCAGCGCGTATGTTTTTCGGCGTACATGTTAATCAAATGAGTGCGTTCACACCGGGACCAGGAGCAGCGCGTGAGCGTCAAGCAGGAGCGTCGTGTGAACAGCAGTCCAGCGGGGGTTTCGGCGTCCGGTCTATTTTTGCTGTGCTGTTCACGCTCAATTAAAGTGAAAGCACACTTTTGAATGACAAAACAAATGTGATTTAACACAAAACCTGCTCAAAATGCACAGAATAAGCATGTCAAGAGTTTTAACAACAATGCCAATGTATAGTGTTTTAACAATTATGCCAGAAAAGAAAATTAAGTATAACAAATATAGTCTAGATGGAAATAGGGGTCCACACGCATCCCCGGCTTTTTTTATGCCACCTGATTTTTTTAAATCCTTAAAGTGTCTATTTTCATAATCTGCCAGGTGCCAAGCTGAAATAATGTCCCAAAGGGTTCTTTTTTAACCCTTTGCTGCACCCGACCGGAACCCGCAAAATCAAAAAGTGATATACAAAGTGGCATAACATTAGAAGTAAACAACATACAGAGACAAATGAACACATTTTCCCATACAATTCTGACCCCAGGAATTTAATGGAATGGTTATTTTTGACATTTGACAACATATTGACCTTATTTCTGGACAAAATAGCAAAAAATGGCCAAAGATGTGGATCAACTATTTTTTTGTTTTCTCAAGCGCATAGGGTGATTTTTTTTTCCACAACCTGTTATTTCTTTTTCGTTCAAGTGTCTATTTTAAGATTAAATTGAGTACCAAGCTGAAATAATGTCCAAAATGCTTTATTTTTAACTAGTGGTGGGCATAGATTAATTTTTTTAATCCAGATTAATCTCACTGTGATCTTGAAATTAATCTAGATTAATCTAGATTAAAAGGGCTCATTCGAATTCTGCCGAAGGCATTCAGAATATGTGTGTTACCCAAATAAAATGGACAAACAGTAAGTCTTTGAGAAGGGGTTTATCAAGCTAGGTGGTGCATTAGAAAAGGGGCTCATCTCCTGTTTCCAAAATGCATCACAAAGTGCTTGAAAAAGCTGTAAACTAATTCCACATTGCGCTAGGTGCAAACAACCGTACGCCTGTTTCACACCAATGTTTAAGTTTTTTTCAAGTTTGTAGGTGTCAAGGTACAGAAACCAAATAATTAAATGTAAAATAGCACCGGATAGTCTTCAATGTAAAAATGAAATATACAATCAAACCTACATTTATTCAGACACCTTCAACATTTCTCACATTATTACAGTTTTGCTATATATAGGCTATCAAAAAATATATCTGGTGTCTGAATAATTTTTGGTTTGACTGTTAAAACAACAAAGTAATTCAGTCAAGAGCAGTGATTGATTTTCTTTCATTTTCTTGGATTAACATTACAGCAGCCAGTCGCTAAATTGGGCGTGGTCCCTTTAAGAGAAGATGAACCCATCCAATATAATACACATCCCATTTTGTCCCTCAACTGTTTACTTTCACTTAAGAAAAAACTGACCAAGGTGGATATTTTGTATGTATTTGTCGGCACAAGAGAAAAAAAAACTAATTCGATGTTCAAGTGTTTTGAGACACCTCTCTCTGCTTGAGACCTGAACACCAGAACACCGTGAGTACTGAATTGGGCTCTTTCACATCTTTTTGTTTGTTCAAACTGCGATTTGTATTTGTTCGTTCAGGTGCAGAAGGGACTTAGAGGAGAACTTCGCAGAAGAGAGCTCGGTTCAGTGTCGCTGTCCGTAATACACGGCTCTCTCTCTCTCTGAACCGAACACCGCACGCGAGAAACCAGCTACTCTGTTCAGCTTTTCCGCGTCTCGTGTTTGGATGCTTTAATGTTTAAATCGACAAGCGGTAAGGCTTTAAAATATGTGAAAAAGATAAACTTTCGTGGCGATGCGCAGCAGTGGCCGTCAACTGTCCTGAGCATCTTTTTAGGCTGGCCTCAGCCAGTCATTTATGTAAAATATCAAGGTGAAAGTCATCGTGGCTTGCTTAGTATAGACCCAGGTCCCAACCCAACTTTGAGAATAGATTAACGGCGATATTTTTTTTATCGCCCGATAAGAATCTCGCGTTAACGCAGCACGTTAACGCCGATAACGGCCCACCACTATTTTTAACCCTTTGCACCAAACCTGAAAAATCTAAATATGATATAAAGTGGCATAACTTTTGATGTAAACAACTCACAGAGACAAATGGACAAATTTTTCAATACAATTCTGACCCCAGAAATTGTTATTTGTCATGTTTTATAACATCTTGACCATCTGTGGTCAAAAAGAGCAAAAAAAGTTCATTTGACAGCATTTTTATTATACTTAACAGTGCTGAAATAGGATTTATGTCAACCTTTTCATTCACCTATCCTGAACCTGAAGATATTTAAAATAGTTTTACTTTTGAAGTTAACAAATCGAAGCAAATTAACTTAAATAATTAAATAAATAAATAAATAAAAAACTACAGAAAAAATCCAAAAAGGTCCAAAAAGTTGACTGAGCATAAACTGCAAGTTTTTGAATTTTGGGGCTTTGCAGTTGGCAGTTGGTGGTCATTGGTTCGTACCTGCAGATCGCCATCTCCCACTGCTCTCTTTTAGACAAATTTCAGTAAGTATTTGAAACTATAATTAAGATATACCTTTGTAGTCATAACTTAAAGTGATTTTTCAACGGTTTTTACTCTAATCACAGGCTTTCGGAAATCGAATCTGTATTCTTGACTAGCAGTGTTGGTAGCTTAGTTGGGGGGGTATGATATGAGACTCTGTGAAGACGTCAGTTCACCATACCACATGAGGGATATTTGTGAACAGATTCGATTGAAATTAGAGGACTTGTCTTTGGATACAATTGGCTATCACCAATATTGCTATAAAAGCTTTACAGGGAAAATAAATCGTTTACAAGTGTCAAAGGCTTCTACATCTGGTGAATCATTATCATTGAAAAGGGACTGTCTGCGCCATGTCAAATAACGGTCAGTTCAATCTGAAGGAGCTCCAAGAAGATGTTCCTTCTTGTTTCCCAATCAGTGCATTTTCTTTGACAAAGCAAAATCCAACTTTAAGGGCAAGCACGCAAGTGCGTTGATTTCTCGACCAAGATGGCGGCGCGAACACATCGTGAGGCTCAGCGTCTCTCCAGTTTTTGCAATTTTGCAGTATTATTCCTGCTCATCTCGGGTCTGTTCATACTGAACAGCTTTGATTTAACATCATACACCCGACAGGAGCTTTTGGATATCGGTGAGGACTTTACCAGCAGTTTTATTACCAATCTTCGACTCATCCCTGAGATCGCTTGAACACCCGAGGCTACACACTCTACCCGGCCGGGCGGAAGTGCTCGCAGGCGGCGTCGAGATCGTAAACAAAGGCGGGGGAAGCGCGGAGGTCTAAGAGGCAAGCTAAAGCTAACACCGCACCAGCTCTCTTTACCCAGCATTTTCCTCGCTAATGTGCGGCCACTGGTGAACAAAATGGATGAGTTACGACTCCGCATCACCCACAGTAAGAGACTTTTGGATTGCAATGTCATGGTTTTCACAGAAACATGGCTACACAGCGACGTACCCAACAATGCTATTGAGCTAGCCGGATGCTACACGTTCCGAGCAGATAGAACAGCAGATGACTCCGGCAAGACAAGAGGTGGTGGATTGTGCATTTATGTGAACGAAGCTTGGTGTACGAACACTGTCATTGTTGGGAGACACTGCTCAGCTAACCTAGAGTTTCTCATGGTTAAATGTAGACCTTTTTATCTGCCAGGGGAGTTCACTTCCACCATAATAACGGCAGTCTATATTCCACCAGATGCTAATGCCAAGCTTGCTTTGAACGAACTTCATGCAGCCATTAGTAAACAACAGACTGCTCACCCGGAGGCTGCTTTTATTGTCGCGGGTGATTTTAATCACTGCAAATTAAAAACAGTACTCCCCAAATTTCACCAGCATGTTTCCTGCCACACCAGAGGAGACAAAACTTTGGATCATGTTTATACAAACATTAATGGAGCTTATATCGCGACCCACCTCGGACAGTCTGATCACCTTTCTTTGTTTCTCACCCCTAAGTATTCACCCCTCATCAACCGTGTGAAGCCATCAGTGAGGACCATCAAAGTGTTGGTCCTTGCCGCACTTGATCAACACACGCAAGGCTGCTGGCCCTGATGGCATTCCTGGACGTGTGCTTAGGGCATGTGCAGAGCAGCTTGCAGGGGTCTTCACAGACATTTTCAACCTGTCCCTCACCCAAGCAACTGTGCCAACATGTTTTAAGTCCACATCCATTGTGCCAGTACCGAAACACTCCTCCCCAACGTGCCTCAATGACTATCGCCCTGTAGCACTCACACCCATCATTATGAAGTGCTTCGAGCGACTGGTCCTAGCACACCTCAAAGACTGCCTCCCACCCACACTGGACCCACACCAATTTGCCTACCGCAGAAATAGGAGCACAGAGGATGCAGTATGCACAGTGCTGCACTCTGCACTCACACACCTGGACCATAACAACACGTATGTTAGGATGTTGTTTGTTGACTTCAGTTCAGCATTTAACACCGTCATTCCCTCCAAGCTGACCACAAAACTTGGAGACCCGGACATTAACACCTCCCTCTGCAACTGGATTATGGACTTTCTGACCAACAGGCCTCAGCATGTTCGGTCAGGCCACACCCACTCCACCACCATCACACTTAACACTGGCGTACCACGGGGCTGTGTGCTGAGCCCATTCCTCTACTCCCTTTACACCCACGACTGCAAGCCTGTGCATGGATCCAACTTCATCATGAAGTTTGCAGACGACACCACGGTGATTGGCCTTATCACAGACAACGATGAGACTGCCTACAGGGAAGAAGTACAGCACCTGGCCACATGATGCGCTGACAATAACCTACTACTTAACACCAATAAGACTAAGGAGCTCATTGTGGACTTCAGGAAGAAGAAAGGAAGCACTCATGACCAGTGTTTGGAATAACTGCGTTTAAAAGAACGGCGTTAGGTAACAACGTTATTTTTTCATTAACGCGGCAATCTAACTAATTACTTTTCCCGTCGTTACAACACTGTTAACGTTACTGAACGTTAAATGCGTTGCGTTACTATGCATTGATTTAATATGCAATCCGATTCCGAACGCACCCCTGGCTCACACAGCGAGTGAGCAGGTGGGTTAATGACGAGATAAGCGGTTGTGATTGGCTAAGGCAGAGTCATGTGTTTCATGGTAGCCAATCAGAGCCAGTGTTTTTACACACATGCTGGCACACGCGGCTGCGCCAGGGGCGCCAAACACACACACGCATTCACGCAACAGCTACACAGAGATGGCGAGTGAAGAGCAATCCGATGAAAAGTTGGCATTTTCAAGTTGAAGTTATAAGCACTACTTCAAATTCATTGTGGTCAAAGGCAAGAACGTGCATGTAATGTGTGACACGCATCTACAAAGCTAGTGGCCAAAAACACTTTTCTTACAAAGATAATACTTGAAGTGCAGGATAAAACTCTTGCTGTCTGTTGACGTGCAAAAAATATTGAAAGTTATGTACCTGTCTATTTTACTCATTTCAATAGACTTGTGAAAACTGCAAAAAAAATAAAAATAATTCTCTGACATGTAGCAACTTTTTTTTTTTTACAGTAACGCAAATAGTTACTTTCCCTGGTAACGAGTTACTTTTATTATAGAGTAATTCAGTTACTAACTCAGTTACTTTTTGGAACAAGTAGTGAGTAACTATAACTAATTACTTTTTTAAAGTAACGTTCCCAACACTACTCATGACCCCATCCACATTAACGGGATGGTTGTTGAACGTGTCTCCAGCTTCAAGTTCCTGGGAACCACCATCTCGGAGGAACTGTCCTGGGCCACAAACACCTCCAGCCTGGTCAAGAAGGCTCACCAGCGCCTTTTCTTTCTCAGGACACTGAAGAAGAACCAGCTGTCTTCATCCATCCTGGTGAACTTTTACCGGTGTTAGATCGAGAGCATCCTGACCAGTTGCATCACAGTCTGGTATGGGAACTGTTCAGTGGCTGACCGCAAGGCACTACAGAGGGTGGTGAAAACTGCCCAGCGCATCACAGGGACACCACTTCCTGCTCTTGAGGACATCCAGAGGAAACGCTGTCTACGACGTCAAGTCAAGGACTCCTCTCACCCTGACCACGGACTGTTTAACCTCCTGCCCTCCGGGAGGCGCTTCAGGATCCTCTGGACAAGGACCACAAGATTCAGGAACAGCTTTTTCCCTAAAGCTGTCTCCTTGCTGAACTCTGCCCTCTGACACCCCTCAACACGCCCCCACACCACACACATAGACTCCTCCCCCTCTTCAACACTCTGACTGATTTATTTATTTATTAACAACAGCAAAAAACAGTAACTTGTTATTACTTGCACTACTGTCTGTTCATCCAGGAACACTGTATAATCCATTTGCACACTGAAATATTTTCGATGCACTTTACTGTCCATTGCAATACTGTAAATTGTTCATAATTTTGCCTATAGTGTACATACACTTTTACATACACTGACAGCCTGCAGGCCCAGAAGATAGCAGCACATAAAAAGTCATATTGTGTTATAAAGGATTACATTCTTAGGAATGTGATTGAATGTAAAGAGGTTGTCCAGCTAAGATCCATGTGCAACTTGTACATGAAGACATTGGAAAATCAAGGTTTTCCTAATCCTGAATACCGCAGTGAGAAATTGACAAGACGGTTAAAGGGAGACAAAGACATCTCTCATGAACTCACATTCTCCAAGGTGCAACAACATGAGTGTATTAAGTCAAACTTCATATACAGCTCAGCATTACTGTAGATGAAGCAGTTGGATGTGCATACAAACTTAGAACAGCTGACCAGACAATCTCCTGAACTCCAAACTGAATGTCAGAATGGGAAAGAAAGGTGATTTAAGCAATTTTGAGCGTGGCATGATTGTTGGTGCCAAATGGGCCGGTCTGAGTATTTCACAATCTGCCCAGATTTTCACGGGCAACCATTTCTAGGGTTTTCAAAGAATGGTGTGAAAAGGGAAAAACATCCAGTATGCGGCAGTCCTGTGAGCGAAAATGCCTTGTTGATGCTAGAGGTCAGAGGAGAATGGGCCGACTGATTCAAGCTGATAGAAGAGCAACTTTAAATAACCACTCGTTACAACCGAAGTATGCAGCAAAGCATTTGTGAAGCCACAACACGCACAACCTTGAGGCGGATGGGCTACAACAGCAGAAGACCCCACCGGGTACCACTCATCGCCACTACAAATAGGAAAAAGAGGCTACAATTTGCATGAGCTCACCAAAATTGGACAGTTGAAGACTGGAAAAATGTTGCCTGGTCTGATGAGTCTCGATTTCTGTCAGAATTTGGCGTAAACAGAATGAGAACATGGATCCATCATGCCTTATTACCACTGTGCTGGCTGGTGGTGGTGGTGTAATGGTGTGGAGGATGTTTTCTTGGCACACTTTAAGCCCCTTAGTGCCAATTGGGCATCGTTTAAATGCCATGGCCTACCTGAGCATTGTTTCTGAGCATGTCCATCCCTTTATGACCACCATGTACCCATCCTCCGATGGCTACTTCCAGCAGGATAATGCACCATGTCACAAAGCTTGAATCATTTCAAATTGGTTTCTTGAACATGACAATGAGTTCACTGTACTAAAATGGCCCCACAGTCACCAGATCTCAACCCAATCTTTGGTATGTGGTGTAACGGGAGCTTCGTGCCCTGGATGTGCATCCCACAAATCTCCATCAACTGCAAGAGGCTATCCTATCAATATGGGCCAACATCTCTAAAGAATGCTTTCAGCACCTTGTTGAATCAATGCCACGTATAAAGGCAGTTCTGAACGCGAAAGGGAGTCAAACACAGTGTAATAATCCTTTAGGTGAGTGTATTTTCCCTGTAAAGCTTTTATAACAGTATTGGTGATAGCCAATTGTATCCAAAGACAAGTCCTCTAATTTCAATGGAACCTGTTCACAAATACCCCTCATTTGGTATGCTGAACTGACATCTTTACAGAGTCTCATATCTCGTATACTGTGTAGATATGATAGCTTCTTGCTTGCCCTCCATTGCCCGCTTGCTTGCATGTGTTGAGTGTGGTAAAATTACCATACTCAGAAAGAGTTGAGACATGTAAAATACGTGCTAGGGAATGAATCCTCTTTGGAGGCACTTCAGCTGTGTTACAATGTTTAATTTTCCCCTTGGTAAGTATGTATGAAGTATTGAGCCTGAAAAAAAAAAACTTTAGCTAGTAGCTACCAACTAAGCTACCAACACTGCTAGTCAAGAATACAGATTCGATTTCCAAAAGCCTGTGATTATAGTAAAAACTGTTGAAAAATCACTTTAAGTTATGACTACAAAGGTATATCTTAATTTTAGTTTCAAATACTTACTGAAATTTTTCCAAAAGAGAGCAGTGGGAGATGGCGATCTGCAGGTACGAACCGACGACCACCAACTGCCAACTGCAAAGCCCCAAAATTCAAAAACTTGCAGTTTATGCTCAGTCAACTTTTTAGACCTTTTTGGATTTTTCCTGTAGTTATTTATTTATTTATTTATTAAAATTTATGTTAATTTACTTTGTTTAAATATCTTAAGGTTCAGGATAGGTGAAGTAAAAGGTTTAAATAAACACTATTTCAGGCTGTTAAGTATAATAAAAACGCTGTCAAATGAACTTTTTTTGCTCTTTTTAACCACAGATGGTCAAGATGTTATAAAACATGACAAATAACAATTTCTGGAGTCAGAATTGTATTGAAAAATGTGTCCAGTTGTTTACATCAAAAGTTATGCCACTTTAAATAATATTTAGATTTTTCAGGTTTGGTGCAAAGAGTTAAAAATTAAGCATTTTGGACATTATTACAGCTTGGTACCCAATTTAATCTTAAAATAGACACTTGAATGATAAAGAAATAATATGTTGTGGAAAGAAAAATCACCCTATGCGCTTGAGAAAACGAAAAAATTAGTTGATCCTCTACACATCTTTGGCCATTTTTTGCAATTTTTGTCCAGAAATAAGGTCAATATGTTGTCAAATGTCAAAAATAACCATTCCATTAAAATCCTGGGGTCAGAATTGTATGGGAAAATGTGTTCATTTGTCTCTGTATGTTGTTTACTTCTAATGTTATGCCACTTTCTATATCATTTTTAGATTTTTCGGGTTCCGGTCGGGTGCAGCAAAGGGTTAAAAAAGAACCCTTTGGGACATTATTTCAGCTTGGCACCTGGCAGATTATGAAAATAGACACTTTAAGGATTTTTAAAAATCAGGTGGCATAAAAAAAGCCGTGGACCCCTATTTCCATCTAGACTAATATGTATTTACCTATTTAAACTTTTTAATTAATCGTTTTGGGTGAAAGTATGGTGTATTATTCTAAAAACAAATGTTGAAAGAATTATATCCATTGTTTTAAATGGTGATACTGTCTGCTGAACACGCTTTGCAGCCGCTGCTGTGATGCTGTACTTATACGCTCGCGAGAGTCTGCTGCTGCAGTGACGATGTAGTTGCGCGGACGCGCTGCTCGCGCACCACTCACGCTTGCGGTGTGAAAGAGGGGTTACTTGTTTAATGGATTATTTTGAACAGTTAATGAAGTGTCAGTGTTACACATTAAGAAGCATTAACTGCAACATTACCAAAACAATGCATAGTTTGTGTAATTGAAAGATAATTTTTTTATTTGAACTTATTTGCAAACTGAAGCCAGCAGAAGTGTGAACCAAATGGCCCAGCCTCTTAGTTCAACATCAGATCACTAGCCGCATTTCCACTGTGGGGCCAGTGCAAGCCAGGGCTTAAAGCGGGCCGGGCGGGGCTCATAGCCCCGGGCCAGTAGCACCGAGGCCAGAATAGCGCAGGGTTTCCACAGTGGAGCTTGAAGCACCGCTGCGCGTCACTAAAACACGCCCTTTACACGCCTCTCAGAACAAAGCGGCAGTTTGTTTGCATGTTTTGTTAAATATTCAAATTCAAAAGCAAATTCAAAAACTCCGCCTTTGTTCATAACCCCTCCTCTAGCCCCAGCTGGCCCGCTTTGGCCCAAGGTTTTCGTCGGGCCAAAAAACCCTGGCCGTTGGCCCAGAGGAAGCCCCGGCGAGGCACGATCAAGCCCCGGAAGTGACAGTGGAAACGCGACTGGCCCTGGCACGCACTAGCACGCCCGGTCCTAGCTCGATAGTGGAAACACGGCTAATGAATGGGCTTTCCATGGGAGATATCCTACCAAGTCATCAAAAGGTTACACTTATAATTGGCTCTCCATGGGGTCTTATTGTTTTGTTTGTAGCACATTTCTTAAAAGGCATAAAGGTCTGGTCTCACAGACAGTACCTTTGGTTTAAGATTGTTTGAAGGATAACATGCGAACAACACTGCTGAAGAACTGCTACACTGCTACCTTCAATAAATTCTTCTCTCCACAAGAACTTTGGTCAAGCTTACTTAATTTATGTATTAGAGAAATCTAGTACATTGGCGATCCACCCAAACTACTGCTCAGCCAAATACAGCAAAATCTAACAGTAATATGATAAATTGTCTGTAATGTTTTGCTTTATTGATTACAGGCACACAGCAAAACAACCAATAAGCTAATAACCAATCTTACCTAATACAGTTTTTACTATTTGGTGTATTTTGCTTTTTTATATATTTAATATATGCTTTATTTGTAATAGTTTAGTTTGAATAGCCTACCTAGTTGTCATTAAAGACTAATACAGTTTGTATACAACATTGCCTGAAACAAACCACTACAAATGTATCTGTGGCCTAATAAAATCTGTGTGAGCAACCTGTCATTCTTTAATCTTTTTTTTTAAACCAATTAATTTATTTAATTATTCTGAATATCTGGTAAAATAATATATTTTCTCCTATTATAAGATTTTAAAGTATCGTCTACAGAATGAGTCATGCGACACTGAAACAACATGAGAGTGAGTTAATATTTATATTTAAATGAACTTTCTTTTTAAAATATACACTCTTTTATTGTATTTAGTTAAAAGTCAAGTACAGAGCGTAACAGTTTAGAGAATCTGAGAAAGAACTACTAATGATAAATAATATAATAATAAATATCATATCTAAGCAAATAAAACGAGGTGACCGTGCTTTTGCGACTGCAGGCCCAAAACTTTGGAACAGTCTGCCTCTCTATATCAGACTGGCTCCTTCAGTTTCCATCTTCAAATCTTCTTTAAAGACTTTTTTGTTTTCTCTCGCTTTTGATGCTCATTGATTCTGATATGATTACTGCTTATTTTTTTCTTTTTGTTTTATTTTTTCAGTTGTTTCTTTCATCCTGTACTGCTCTGCATTTTATTCTCTGCTATGTACAGCACTTTGGTCAGCCTTGGTTGTTTTTAAATGTGCTTTATCAATAAATATTGTATTGTTGTATTGTAAGCATATTGTTTGTTCTTTGAGTCACTGAAAAACAACCTAATCATGTCATGTTTAAGAATAGTGATGCATTGTGTAAATCAGGGGTTCTCAATCTTTTGGAAGCTCCCCGCCCCCCCTCCCCCCCAGATAGATAGACAGATAGATAGATAGCCCTAGGCTATTATTTTTAGGCCCACATTATTATTACTATTATTATTAGTATCATCAGTAGCGGTAGGTAGGCTTATTATCATTACTGTATTTTCCGGACTATAAGTCGCACTTTTTTCATAGTTTGGCTGGTCCTGCGACTTATAGTCAGCTGCGACTTATTTATCAAAATTAATTTGACATGAACCGAGAGAAATGAACCAAGAGAAAACATTACTGTCTCCAGCCGCGAGAGGGCGCTCTAATGCTGCTCAGTGCTCCTGAAGCCTACCACTGAGCAGCATAGTTGCTCGATCAACATCAGCCATCTTGCAAACAGACAACTGCTGGCACTTGCCACTCCCACAAGAAGCGGATTTCGCCTCAGACGCGCGTCAATTTGGCTTCAAACTTTTGCTTTCTACGCACGTCTATTCCGCTCTAGACGCGCGAATGCATTCAAAATGTTCAAGCGGCAAACTAGACACGATTGACGCGAATTTGGCGCTCTATTGCGTTTGGTGTGAACACAACATTATAGTCCAGTGCGACTTATTTATGTTTTTTTCCTCATCATGACGTATTTTTGGACTGATGCGACTTATACTCAGGTGCGACTTATAGTCTGAAAAAAATACGGTACTAGGCTGTTATAATTGGCAGAAGCACCAGTGCTTCTAATGTGAGCTTGCAGGCATTATTATAATTATTATTATGAGTAGTAGTAGGCCTATCATCATTACTAGGCTATTGCTATATAATAATATGAGGTTACATGCTTTATTGTTGTTGTTGTTATTATTATTATTATTATTATTATTATTATTATTATTATTATTATTATTATTATCATTAGTAGGCCTGTTATCATTACTAGGCTATTGCTAAATAATTATATGAGGTTACATGCTTTATTCTTGTTATTATTATTATTATTATTATCATCACTAGGCCTATTGTCATTACTAGGCTATTGCTATTATTGGGAACTGCACCAGACCTCTGATATTAATTTATGCTTTATTATTATTATTACTAGGCCTAATAGTAGGCATAATCTGCATTTTTTACAGAAGCTTGCAGGTAGGTGATGTTCATGTGAGATCTGAGCCTGCTTTGCCTTGCAAAGATCCTCAATTCTTGGCTCAATGTTTGATAAACATAGCCTCAAATCATCCTCAATTTGTGCACGATTGCGGTATTTCGTTTTGAGTGCAGTCATTTTTGAGAATCCTGCCTCACACAAGTATGTTGACACGAAAGGAAGGAGAATCTTCAAGGCAACTTCACAGAGTTGAGGGTATTCCTGCATCAATGCTGCCCAGAATGACGAAAGAGGGCAGGAGCTAAAGAGTTCCTTCAGTCTACTGTCACTCTTCAGCTCAATAAGCTGTTCCTGCATATCAATTGATAGCTCGTTTGCTGTGCACACAAACGGATTTCGAACCCACGCAAAAGAGCAATAATCCTCTTTAAAGTATGTCGCAAATTGTTTTCTCATTGCTGACAAGTGCTGATTAAAATAGGAGAAACCCAGCAAACATTGGTCCGACGGCGACGTCGTGTGGCCGGCCAAAAATAGTCGCGGTAGGACGGCATAAATCGGTAGAAATATGTATGGCAGAAGATTTCCTAAAAAATGCATTCAGATATGTTTGTACACGTTTATAGTTATATGGGGTTTCATGTATAATTGTTTCTTTGACTTTTAGATACGTGTAGTTCAATATTTACCCGCGTTGTGAATCGGTTGTGAGAGGACGTCACCTAGTGACGTCATTTACACGTGCTTTACACGTCCATCATGACCCTCTGTGAAATCCTTGTGGAATATGCAAAAGCTGTGCTTAAACACCTTGATTAATACTGCAATATTTAATTAAAGTGCACCAAGTAGTTTTTAAGAGGTTTTAAAGAGGTTGTGAATAGACGTCCACTGACGTCTTTTACACGTCTCTTCATGGTTTGTGAAAAGATGTCCAAGCAAGACTAGCAGGAAAAAAAAAATTATATACAAAGTAAATATATTCACTTTATCTTGTTTAAAAAATTATAATCACAGAGAGCCCAGTGTGGTTAAGTGATTGCAAAGCAATGCTGCAATTTAGTCATTATTTCAACCTGTTTTATGTATTTGTTGTTATTATTTTTATTGAATCTATGCATATACATGTGAAACAGATATATACCCGGTCACAATTTCGGTCCGAGTTGTATGTAATTGCCAAAACGGTGCTGCCAAGATGTAGACACAAAACATACTGATGTATTTCGTGATATTACAAAATCCCGCGATAGGATAGATTATCTCGGGAGATCTCGCTTTCTTCCGGAAGTTCCCTTCCGGAAGTTCCGGTACATCAAGCAGGCAACCACCACGAGGAGGAGAGGACTCGAAGAGGACTCTTGGAGGGAGATTTGTCGATATAAATTACATAAAATCTACCTTGGGGTAAGTACATTTTGTATTATTTGATTAACGTGCTTGAGTTTTACTTGTTTGACACGAAGGAACCGAGAGAAATGATGCCCACGTTGTCAACTGAAATTCACTGAGTATGGCTAAAATTAGCTAACGTTAGAAAGCTAAAAGTTACTTATATTGATGTGATTTTTATTGGTACGCTTTAATTAATTATTCAGGGGACATCACAGCTCTCCTGTCTTATCAGAAATGTCCTGTACACTTTCTCACAGTTACACTGTGAGTGTTTCTCAATGGCATCACATTAAATCATAACACCTTTTGTACAATAAAAATACAATCTAATGCTTGTTGATTACCTTTTTCTTCTAATGTTTCATTCATGATTCATTCATCTTGGTCCAAGGGTTTTTTTTTTTTAGTTGTAGACCATAAAGATATTTTGAAAATAAGTGCATGTCATTTATCTCAAATGTTTTATTTTATTTATTTTAAAAATACATGTATTCTCGTCCCTCAGATGCTGTGAAGAGGTGGAGACTCTGAATGGGATGCAGCAATGACAGAACACCTGAAGCTCGCTCCGGGAAGAGATGGGGGTGGAGGTTACAAGAAATGAGCCAAACAACTGTAGTTTGTTTAAGTACAGTGGTTCCCAAACCTGTCCTGGCGTACCCCCAACACTGCACGTTTTCTTTGTCTCCCTAATTAAACACATCTGATTCAACTCATCAGCTCATTAACCCATGTGATAATGAGCTGATGAGTTGAATCAGATGTGTTTAATTAGGGAGACAAAGAAAATGTGCAGTGTTGGGGGTACGCCAGGACAGGTTTGGGAACCACTGGTTTAAGGGATAGTTCGTCCAAAATTTTCTCACCCTCATATTACGATCATAATAATTTTTCCTACAGTGGCAGTTAATGGATTGTGAGATCTGCTTGGTTACAAACATTCTTCCAAATATCTGTGTGTTTATGAGACAACTGTGTAAGTCAATGACAAGATTAATAAAGAATTGATGAAAAGAAACCATCTTTTAACATTCTAGTAGAATCTAACATTCTCAGAAATGTAATATTTGAATTACTGTCGGTTCTATACAGTTTAAAAACATTTACCACACTTTGATTTCATAAATAGCAATGATTTCAAACATATTTTATGATGAGGGTCTTATGTTTTATGATTTTCTTGTCACAAGACAACAATGGCTCCTGCAAGGTGTTTATGCCACATGTTCAAATATTAATAATGTTCTTAATATTATATGATTAATGTATTTTAAAATAAATGCAATTAATATTGATTTATATTATATATTAAAAACATTAATAAACACTGCAAATAGAAATTTTGAAAAATAATAATGGACTTTAAGATTGAGTATTTCAGCCCTTTTTATTCAGTGATGCCCCTCATTAAATCATATTTCTGATGAAAAAAATGGTAGGCCTGTAAACTTATTTCAGAAATCCAAAATGGATACAAAGATAACATTGAAAAACAAATTTTTAAATATGTTATCATCTTTAAGATTCTTATTTGTCATTGTCCCAGTAAAGCAAACATGAAAACAATATCGTCAGAACACAGAAAGGTATACAGGTTTGAAACATGAGGGTGAGTAAATGAAAGAATTTTCCCTTTATATAATAATTCAGTATTTTGTAATTAGTATTTTATTTTTGGTTAACAGATGCTAAGCTGTTCAAAAACAATAAAATGTGCTAAATCAGAACATGCTTCTTTGTTTGCATATGTCCACAAATAATGTGTTATTGTTAGTGATGTACACGTGATTAAGATGTTTTATAGACGTTCATGTCTGACTTGACCGATCTTGAACTTTTGTCAAGATGTTTTAAACCTCAAGACATAATTGATTGCCTTGCACGATGTTACACAGTGGGTGTGTGTTTATTTTATATGCAGGCTTTTATATACATACACTTAAACTATGCAGCAACGCATTTAAAAATCCAGAAGACAATGACGTCCAGAAATCGACGCATTTAGACGTCCAGAAGACGACACATTTAGACGTCCAGGGACGTGCAGAAAAGACGTGCAGTTCACGTCTAGAAGACGTCAAAGACGTCGGTTCAACTTTCATTTTGGAACTATTTTTCAACCATGACGGGACGTCTCGGATGGACGTCTTTTCAACGGTCAAAAGACGTCCAAATGTTTGCTGGGAATCGTGTGACGTGCCTGCCTCAGTGATAAAGTCTGCGAGGCTGGGGAACATGTCGCAGTTCCCTCGACTGATGCGGACATGCCAGAGGTCTGAAGGCGTACACTTTGTCTGCAAGGAGCAAAATATGAGTTTCGCGGCATTGCAAAGACAGGTTGAGGCCATTCAAGCGGTCAAATATATCGACCAAATAGGACAGAGATGCAAGCCACATAGTGTCATCCAGATGCTTCGCCACATCTGATTTGATTTCTGTCAAAAACCACTTCACCTCCTCTCGCAGCTCATACAACCGCTGTAACACCCGACCCCTGGAGAGCCAGCGAACTTAAGTGTGCAGAAGCAGATGTTCGTGCCCTGACCCCATCATAAACATTTATATATATATATATATATATATATATATATATATACTAAATACGACCTCACGTTTTATACCTTTGCAGCCTCTGAAACGTCCGTCAGTCATAAAAATAAATTTGGATGTTTCGATTTTCTGCACTTTTCGCATCCGTAGCAAATATTTTGAGGGTTGTTTTTGACCATTGACAGCCACCAAATGACAAATATGAACAAACGAATACGACAATTTCAGACTCAGTCAGGGTGCAAGGACCTTAAACTTTTGAGGCTTGCGCAGCTTCTCGTGGAAAAATAAAACAAATGAGCGCCGTTTTCTAAAGTCTATGAGGGCCGCACACACAAGTTAACTAAATTGACATACTGCAATTAAATTTCTAAATGTGGAGTTTTTATATTTATAACATTTTAATACAGTTCAGCAAAAGATCACAACATAGCGCATCTCTTTGAATGATTCATGTGTTTTTAACTAATCGTTTGAGTCAAAGATTCAAACACGCTTGCGTGTCGCGTGAAAAATAGGCGTCGGTTCTATCCCAGCCGGCACATGACCGACCTTCAACGTTGAAATATGGTTGAAATAAGGTCAGTTGTGGTTTCAACGTTGAAACAACGTTGATTCAACGTTTAAAGCTGAATGGTTGAAAAACATCCAGCACATGACCAACTTTCAATGTTGAAATATGGTTGAAATAAGGTCAGTTGTGGTTTCAACGTTGAAACAACGTTGATTCAACGTTTAAAGCTGAATGGTTGAAAAACATCCAGCACATGACCAACTTTCAATGTTGAAATATGGTTGAAATAAGGTCAGTTGTTTTAATGAAACAACGTTAAAAATGTTTAATGCTAAATGGTAGAAAAAGGTTAACAAGCTTTTAAATTATTTATATTAAATTATTTAAATTAATTATTTTAATAGCATTTTAAAATATTTTAGTCATGATACCTATTCTAAAATCTAAAGGTATATGTTAAATATTATCATCATTAACAACAATAAAACTATATACATTTCGCTGCTTTATCAAACTGAAACAACTCCCATTGGTAGTTTTATTTTATTACTTCTATCATGATTGGTTAATCTGGCTGTCATTCAGGAAACTGGACAATGAATCGGTTCGCGCCTTTCTACATATAAAAATATGACCGTTATTGTCGTCTTTCTGTGATTGAGGTGGCTAACTGTGAGCTGCTGCTCGTTATAACTGACTGCTCTATCGGTCCCGAATTATTTCATATTTGCCTGTACATTTTTTATTTATTTTGAGCGAATTTGAGTCGTGACATGTCAATGGAGAACAAAAACTGTGAACACAAGAAGGGTCAGGTGTTCTGCGAGGTCCTGAAAACATCCTGTCAAAATGAGGTAAGAAAATCGCTAACGTTATCTTTATTATCTTTTGAAAATAGTAAAGTATTACCAGAGTTTACAAATGGGTAGTTTAAAGGACATGTAACCTGCAGATAAATAAATACCCGTGTGTCTATTTTTGCATTGCTTTATCACAGCTGATCAAGTTAGGTGCTCACCTAATGTGTTGCTGGTAAGAGAGATTTAGAGATGGTTTAGAGATTTTCCCATATTTTCCTGATATGTATCCCATGCATTAGGTGTGTTATATATGTTTGTATTCTTATAATAGTTTCAAAGTGTTTTCTGAAACATATAAGTGCAAATGTCGGTATTTAAATAATATAATTTTAATGAATTAATGAAAATGAATAAATAAATAAAAGGATTGTTTAAAGCCATGGTTCTCAAAGTGTCAGGCCCCCTCTAGTTGTTATGCAGGTGAATCACTAAATTAAACTAATTAATGTTAATACATTTTAACTTAATCTTTGAGTAAGTTTTTTTTTTTTTTGCACATTTAAGTATGTTAGAGTTAAAGTACAGTAAAGTTTTGTGACTTTTGTTACATAATTACATTTAAAATTACATTTTAATTTAAACTTTTTTTTATTTACCTGTGTATGTAAGCACAGTTGTAGTGTTAATGTTCAAACATGGTAAAGTGTCTGACAACAATAAATATTCTTATTAGAATAAAACTGCCTCATTTTTTAACTGTAGACCTGTAGCTGAATAGTTTGGTCTACTACGCTGCTGAAATGTAATGTTGGTCATTATGGTGCAACTTAATATTTAATAACAAATATTTTCTGAAGTGGTACTTGGTATAAAAAGTTTGAGAACCAGTGGTTTAAAGAAATGGTATAATATGAAATCCTGCTTTTAAAGAACTTTTCAGTAAACCATTTCTTCTTTCCCCTTGTAGAGTCATCGAGGATCCAGCTTGTTCTTGAAACATTGGTAAGAAATTGTTCATCTGCTACATTGCACTGTCACTTCTGCTAGAGATGCTTTGAACTTTTGTGATAGGTTTTGATTGTACTTAGTTTATTAAAAATTTACTGAATTAGATTTTATTTGTTTTACTACACTGTATTACTAGTGTTTTGATTAAAACAGTGTAACTGGGGGCTCTGAAAACACTGCTTGTGAATAATTTGTTAATATTGTAAATTTTCATCTGAATACATTAAATAAGTGTTTAATGAATAGTGTTGTCCACTTTGTTTCCAACCTCACTGTTACTGAACTGTAAAGTGAAAATATTGTGTGATTTATTTTGCATTCAGTTTTCAGTTAAATATATTTCACAATATCAAAGTTATTGTGAAACATTGTGGACATACCTAAACTCATTGGTTAAATCTTATGTTCCCTCCAGAAGTTTGCACTCTGCAAGTGAACGACGCCTTGTGGTGCCATCCCAAAGAAGTTCACAATCACTCTCACGGACCTTTTCCTGGACTATGCCCAGCTGGTGGAATCACCTCCCAATCTCAATCCGAACTGCTGAGTCTTTACTCATTTTCAAGAAACATTTTAAGACTCATCTTTTTCACCGGAACTTAACCAACTAATGCTAGCACTTTTCCTTAAAAAAAAAAAAAAAAAAACCTGGCTATGCGTTCTGTACTAGACTAACTGAGACTTGTCATGGCACTTGTACACTGTTGTTGTTCGCTTGTACACCTGACTGCTTCTGTTCTTCTCATTCGTAAGTCGCTTTGGATAAATTCGTCTGTTAAATGATTAAATGTAAATGTTTATACAGGACGGTACAGAAAGTGCACAAGTGGGAGAGAGTGGAGGGGACGGCGTCAGAATGGACCTAGCGCTGGGACACTTTCAAGGATCACCCGAAGCACAACCACACTGTATACACTAAGGCTGCTGGTTCTAACATTTTAGAGTTCCCTGCGGTAGAAATCTCATTCTGCATTCCCCACGGTAAAGAAGACACAGTCCGGGGGGGTTCCCATTATAAATCAACTGGTTGAAGGTTCCCTTCTCGAACTGTTCAAAACATTTTCACTGCACAAATGTACACAACTCTTGTAATGAGACACATTACTAAAACATGTTTTTGACAGAAACTGTCGTTTTCCACCAAAATAAAAGTTGACTGGTTTCAGTCATAAAGGTACAAGGGTTTGTCTTGTAAGTGCTGAAAAAAATATGCATTTTTGTGCCGAATTATTTTACAAAAACCTTTAAATATTATTGTATTTGGATTGTTCTACTACATGTTTTTAGCATTACCTCCATGCATACTCTGCATAATAAAGTGTGGGATTATTTTCATCTGTTTTATACAGTATGTTTCCAAAATTTAACTGCTGTTTGACAATTTTGAGCATGTGGTAGTTTATTGAAGTTGTTTGTAAAGCCATTGCTGCCAGTCATTAGATTTTTAGCCTTGCATGTACATTGTTGATCTAAATGCCAACTAGGATCTAGGTGTATTTATACACGGTGCAAGGTACGACGGGGAAACAACGTCGTGTTATCAACGCTGATTAACTTTTCAAAATCAACACCTCATTCAGCTTTCATCCCAGGTCTGCAGCACGACCCTAATTCACCCATAATGCAGGTAAGACGGTGAAACAGCGTCGCGATTTCAACGGTGAATCCACGTCGTGATTTCAACGTTGATCCAATTTGCAAAATCGAAAGGTTATTCAACGTTGATTCAACGTCGGGATTTCAACAGTGAATCAGCGTTGTGATTTCAACCGTACATCAACGTCACGATTTCAACGGTGAATCAACGTCGTGATTTCAACGTTGATCCAATTTGCAAAATCGAAAGGTTTTTCAACGTTGATTCAACCACGGTACCTGACGTTGTTTCAACGTTGAATCAACGTTGAAATGCCGGCTGGGATTTCTAGCATGCACTCGTTTTCCACGCAGCTCGAGCCGCGCCTGAGACGCGCGTCTCACGCAGGCAGTCTGCAAGCTCTAACCTGTTAACATGGGAGCCGAACTCCACCAACGGGAACAGTTTTTCACGGGAACCGAATATTACACAACATCTGACTTCCTGACATTTGTATTGGTAATTTGCATTTGCCACACGTCCTCCAAAACATCTCAACAACATGATTTTAACGTCCTAAATTATCCAATCATAAAATACTGCACACTTATTTAATTTTGCTTAAATGTGATCTTACCTTGCTCAGCTCCCTCTTGTATTTGTTATTCACCAAGGGTGTTGGTGATGATAACTGTCCAATGATGTGATGACCTGAACTACGCCCAAACTTGCTTCATCCTTTATCATAACTCCTCCCTCCGCCGCCAACACCTTTACCTGTGTAGCAGGAGGTAAACACCATACTGCCCCCCAGTGTGTAGTATGTAGACTTACCCGATCTGTAATATACCTCCTGTAAAAATCCCAAAAATCCTTTTTTGTTTTTGTTTAGTTTTTTTTACAGCCCATTTTTGTATGTATATAAATAGGTTAAATAAAAAAACAATAAAAAAGCTGATCACACACACAGACACACACACACATACACACACACACAGACAAAATAAAAATAATCAAATTAGTCAATTAATAATTTACATTTTTACATTTATGTGCCTTTTAGCAACAAAAGCTCCAGGGTTAGACCAGGAGACAAATATGAAAACCCCAGATTATTCAGCTAAAGAGTAAAATCTGAGAACAGTGTGTGAAGTTGTTGAGATCTGTAATATAAACTTTTCCAGAATGCATTAGCTGTACTAAATTCTTTTCAATTATGATTCAGTAAATTCCACTTCCTGTCAATAAAACTCAACTTCATGGCTAAATCCACACTTATAAACTTTAAGGCTGGTTCTTAACCTATAAACCAATTCTTCAGTTCTGAATTCTGACGCCTGGGGTCTAACATTGCTTCATACATCATGGTGGTTGACTGATTTGCACATTTAAAGATTATAATGTAACTGTGCTTTGCAAAACCCATAAGAAAGATTTACAGAATATTCAATAGAGGTATGACAACCATATTTAGCTAAAGACAAATAAAGACTGAATACATTTTAATTAATAATCAATTGTACGAAGGAAATTAAAAAATTAATGTATGTGTAGTGAGTTCGTAGGAGGAAAGGAAGAGGACAAGGGGTCGGATGGACTGCTGACAAGGTTTTTAATAAATCAAAATTAATCGTTACAAACACCAGTGGTGACTTTTATTCTGACACTCGCAGACTCTATCGGCAAACGCTTCCGGTTATCTCCTTCCGGTAGTCAGCAGTCCGTCTCTCTCTTGACTGCTTCTGTCTCTCCTGGCATTTTATACTCTCTCCACGCCAATTACTGAAACAAGAACAGGTGTTGATCATTTCCACCCAAACCACTCACTTACCGCTCATCTCCTGATTCTCTCTCCCGCTGCAGACTTTGCTAAACAACGCCCCCACTGCCACATACCCCCACCGCCTGACTCAGGCCTGGGAGCCATCCTGCCTGCAGACCCCCCCATTCCCCCCATTTCTGGAGAGGTAGTCGGCAGTGGATCACCTTGAACTTAAAAGGCTGTAGAGCCAGATACCAACGAGTGATCCGGGCGTTGGTATCCTTCATGCGGTGGAGCCACTGCAGCGGAGCGTGGTCCAAACAGAGGGTGAATTCCCGTCCCAGGAGATAATAGCGGAGGGTGAGGATGGCCCATCTGATGGCAAGGCATTCTTTTTCTATGGTGCTGTACTTAGCCTCTCTCTTCGAGAACTGCCTTACCTCCTTTTTGGTCTTGGGACATGGGCAGGTCGCAATAGCGGCTGTCTTGTCAATTTTGGGACGCGCCTGTCCATGCCCCAAGTGGAAGCCCAGATACCTTACTTCCACACGCCCAAACACACAATTCTTTGGGTTGGCCGTGAGTCTAGCCCCCCTCAGCGATCTCAGGACAGCCCTCAGATGCTGCATATGCCGCTGCGAATCATTACTAAATATAATGATATCATCTAGGTAGGCTGCCGCATATGCAGCATGGGGCCGCAGAACCCTATCTATGAGGTGCTGAAAGGTGCTCTTAACAATCCAAATGGAAGGGTAACAAATTGGTGTTATCCAAACGGCGTCGTGAAAGCTGTCTTTTCTTTGGATAATGGAGACAAGGGGATCTTCCAATAACCCTTCGTTAAGTCCAATTTCGAATAAAAACGTGTTGAGCCAATCCGATCAAGCCACTCATCAACCCGCGGCATTGGATACGCGTCGAATTTCGACATAGCATTCACCTTGCTGTAATCCACACAGAACCAGACTGAGCCGTCCATTTTCGGAACTAAAACTATCAGGCTCGCCCAGTTACTATTGGATTCTTCTATTACCCCCATATTGAGCATTGTGCCTAATTCAGCCTGAACTACCTTTGTCTTGTGCTCAGGTAAGCGATACGGCCGGCTGCGAACTACCTCCGTCTCGATATGATGCTGAATGAGGTTGGTACGGCCCGGTAGGGGCGAGAACACGTCGGCAAATTCCGCCTGTAATTTCGTTAGATCAGTGAGTTGGGATGGTGAGGGGTGATCTCCTCCTGGGGCCAGGGCGAGGGATTGTGGTTTGACATTCGCCTCTGGCCCGAGATCATCCTCCCCCCCAATCACCGTTGCCAACATCATTTATTCCGCCTCATTCCATTTTTTGAGGAGGTTGAGGTGGTAGATCTGACGTGCCCTGTCCTATCGGTCCATATTACCTCATAAATGGTCCCTGCCACTTAGCCAATAACTTAGAGCTCGACGTTGGGAGTAATACAAGTACTTTCTCTCCCAGTGCAAATTTGCGCAATCTAGTTCCCCTGTTATACAGCTGGCTTTGGCGGTCCTGGGATTGTAACAAATTCTCCATTGATAGCCGCCCCAAAGTGTGGAGTTTTGTTCTCAAGTCCAGCACATACTGAATTTAGTTTTTGCCCTGAGATGGCCCCTCCTCCCAAGTTTCTCTCAGTACATCCAGCACGCCTCGAGGGTGGTGTCCGTAGAGAAGCTCAAAGGGGGAAAAACCCGTGGAGGCTAGTGGGACCTCTCGCACAGCGACTAACAAGGGCTCTAGGCACTTATCCCAATTCTTGGCATCTTCTTGAACGAATGTCCAGATCATGGATTTAAGCATGCGATTAAATCGTTCAACCAGGCCGTCGGTGTCTGGGTGATAGATGCTAATTCGAATCAATTTAATGCCCAATAATCCGTACAGTTCGCGTAGCGTATGTGACATAAACGCCGTGCCCTGATTGGTGAGGATCTCTTTCGGAACCCCCACCCGGGAGATTAGACGAAACAGGGTGTCCGCAAGACTCTTAGCAGAAATGTTGCGGAGGGCCACTGCTTCAGGATATCATGTTGCATAGTCAACTAATGCAAAGCGATGTCCCCGTGCAGATCGCTGTAATGGCCCGATGAGATCCATACCAATTCTCTCGAAGTGGACCTGCATTAAGGGAAGGGGGCGCAAAGGTGCTTTTGGGGCGGCCGGTGGATTCACCAACTGACATTCTGGACAGGACGCGCACCACCTATGCACGCTGTCGTGAATGCCCGGCCAAAAGAAACAGGTCATGAGGCAATTCAGTGTTGCTGCCTGTCCCAAATGGGCCGCCATAGGATTAAAATGAGCTGCATAGAAAAGCATTTCCCTGCGGCTCTTCAGAATCAACAGCTGGGTTGTATTTACTTTTGTCCCAGCGTCTTGGGTCACTCGATACAACCGATCTCTTAAAATGGCAAAATACGGATAGGTGAGCGGGTGGGCAGGTTGGAGAGGCTGGCCATCGATGGAGCGGACCTGTTAAAAGGCATGTTTTAATGTCTCGTCCTGAGACTGCTCCAGAGGAAAGTCATCACGCTCCGAGAGAATAAGTCTCCTGATTTCGCTCGGTTCCCTTGAAGCAGAACCCAGTGGTCCTGGCTCAAGTTTCTCCCACCTGCTCCCGCGCAGCCCCTTTCCGTGCCTGATTTCCCCAAGAGGCATCCGCACATAACGACCCCAATAAAACAGTAAACGTGGGTCAATTCGTTCCCAAAATTATCGGATACCGGAGGTGGGGACTAACCGCTACTTCCACATTATGCTTTTGACCCCTGAAATGAATAATAATCGGGACCACCGGATACTCCACCACATACCCGTGTATGCACCACACCTTAACCACGTGGCTTGTATCCAATGCCCCTGGTTGAATCAGGCTTTGATGGATTGAGGTTTTAATAACATCCTGAATCCACCAAGGCCGGATATGTACCCCCCTTGTGTAACAGAAATGAGTCGAACCAGACAAATTAAAGAGTCTAAAAGCTGTGTGCATTGAAACACGAGAGCTGAATTCCTCAGGAAGTCGTAAATCAGTTCGAGTGCCACAAGAACCAAACAAGATGACCAACCAACTTGTTCACACAACAGCTTTCAACATGAACACCACTAGAGCAATTATTTACAATTTCAATTCGAAGAAGAGATTGTCAAATTTGTTGTTCATAATTGAAATGCAACGCTGGACATCACATGAAAACCCATGAGAGTACTGCACATGAGAGTCCCCCCCCCCCCCACCCCCCACCTAGCAGAACCAGACTGAAATTCCTAAGGTGGGGGAAGGGCTTTAAACCTCTATCTTCACAGAAAAGTCCTTTGCCAGAGAATGCCAAAGAAACTTCTTTTGTACATGTATATGGACCAGAGTGAACTCAAAAAGACTCATAAATGAATCAGTCCATCGCATCACTCCATATTCATTTATGTGTAACCCACACATTTGACTATCATGTTATAATCACTTATTGTGTATGTTTTTTTTTTATAACTATGGTATAGCTGAAGGGTACATAGTCGTGTTTGATATGTGTGTGATTATATTTTCTTGCTTGATATTGTCCTGACAATCATTTATTTGTAAAATATATCATAATCTGGTAATAGGAATCATGTCCGAAAATTAGACCCTGCAAATTCGGACCACATGCTTGGTAAGATAAACAAATGATTTACGATACCCCCGAGCCAAGACAATATCTGATTGGTCAAGACAATATTTGAGGCGTGGCCAACAGGCCTCTTTAAATACTTTGGACACCATGAAATCTTGCTTTTAGTTCCAGCCTGGCTTGTGCTATCAGTCATGCCTTGCTTTTTAGTCTGCTTTCAGAGTCTGCTATTAGCCATGTCTGTTTCTAGTCTCTAGCTATGCTTCCGCTAGCTTGTAGCTCCTAGCCATGCTGTGTAGTCATCACCGTTCTTTGAGCGCGGTTCCAGCGTGCCTGCCTGCTGCTACTATGCCACTATGAGAAGGAACACAACCTAGTCTCGTCAAACTTTATTTCTTTTCTTTTCCGTTTGAGAGTTTCGTGTTCTGAGTTAAGTTTTGTAACGTCAAGTCTCCGACGCCTGACCTCGGGTACCCGTTCAACTTCGACCAGCGCACACGACTCTGCACTTTCAGCCAACGCCCAACAACCACGGGCTTCCCAAGACGTCACTTCACTACTGAACTTCCAGCCAATCAGCGACACCGGGATACCCCTTTCAACGGGAGTCCCTTTCACAGGAAACGAAGGCAACGTATCCCCAGATATTTGTTGTGCTGGTGTATCTAATATAATTTTAGTCACATTGAGGAACTCAATGCGAGGGCTAATTACGTGATTGATGGCTGTTCATGTCTATGCAATTTAACGTATTGCTGTAAACTTGGGATTCCATATTTTCATTCTCTTAAACTCATCTTTCCCTAACTTTCGATCTTCCTGCAACTTGGGTGAATGTGTGTGTGCGTGCGTTTATGTGTTAGATTAGTTTATATGTCTTAGATTTATCTAATAAAGCCTTATTCATATTGAAAAGAGAAGTATCTTGTGTTCTGTGCTTACAAGTTAATGTCTTAAACTGCCGATCTTGTTACTGTGCTAATTGATAATGTTTCACTATAGTTTGGATATTAGTATCCAGCGCAGATTTGATGTTAAACGGCTCGTTCAGTGAATCGCAGTGATCAGCCGTGAAACAGTGATTCTGTTCAAATTCCCTTTAAAATCTTAAATGATTCCCTTTGAGCTAAATTGACCTGTTTCCCTTACACTTGATACTCACAGGTATTTGGTACTCTCCTGCCTGACCGGGGGTGGCCTGTGGGACATCCGGGACCCGGATCATCATTCCCCCTCCATCACTGGACACCTGTCCTCAAAATGCTCTGGGTCCCCGCAACGGCAACAGGCCAGCCCAGACCTTCCTGCCACCCCTATGACAGGGAGTGGATTGAAGAATTGGCACGGAGAAAGCTGAGAAACCGAAGCGCTGTCCCCTCCGGCAGCCCTGGGTGGGGCCCTTGGACTCACGTGATGCCCTTGGTCAAACCTGCCCCGCCCCCAGGGACACGAGGAGGGCTGGGTGGACGGGACCTAGGGAGAGGGACAGGTCGCGAGAGAGAAGGAGAGGGGAGAGAGGGGGAGAAAGAGTCTGAGGTTGTGGGTTCGCTGAGCCCTGGGCACGCCACCATGTGGTCCTCCGCTAGATGGATGGCCGAGTCCAGCGACGTGGGACGGTGGCACTGGACCCACTCAGCTGTTCTCTTCGGAAGCCGAGCGATGAAGTGCTCCAGCACCACGAGGTCGATGATGTGTTCCACGTCATTTCCCTCGGCCAGTAGCCACTTGCTGCAGGAGTCCCGGAGCTGCTGGGCCATCGCGAAGGGCCAACCGGATTCCCCCAGGATTTTTCAAAAAAATTCTAGGAACACTTACGGGTCGTCCTGCGGTCACATTTTGTGGAGGGGTAGGTGAACGGGAACCGCGGGCGTTGATCCAGCTCCAGAACCTCTCCTGGTCCTCCTGCTGGGCTTGTAGGATGGCGTGGAACCGCCGCTCCTGATCAGTTCTCAAGTCCAGCAGGGCCTGATGTTGCTCTTGGTGCAGGGCCGCGAGGGATGAGATGACTTCCACAAATGACGTGGAGGACGGGCTCTGCATGGCGGCGGCACTCCTTCTTCCTTTCCCGGGTTTCGGCACCAGTGTAGTGAGTTTGTAGGAGGAAAGGAAGAGGACAAGGGGTCGGATGGACTGCAGACAAGGTTTTTTATAAATCAAAAGTAATTGTTACAAACAGCAATGGTGACTTTTATTCTGCCACTCGCAGACTCTATCGGCAAACGCTTCCAGTTAACTCCTTCCGGTGGTCAGCAGTCTGTCTCTCCCTCGACTGCTTCTGTCTCTCCTGGCGTTTTATACTCTCTCCACGCCAATTACTGAAATAAGAGACAGGTGTTGATCGTTTCCGCCCAAACCACTCACTTACCGTTTGTCTCCTGATTCTCTCTCCCGCTGCAGACTTCGCTAAACCTTTTTTTAGGACCTGATACGCCACTATATACGCTTGAAAATAAAACGTGGCAATTGAATGAACTTCTGATAATAAAACTTCAATTTCTGCAGCTGAGAATTTGTAATTTTTCATTCGCTTTTGAGAAGACACGTTGAAATCCTTCGTTTGGTGTCATAATATGATGCTCATATATAGTTGTCAGTCTGATTTAATGGGCGGGATTTATGGTAATTGAGAATGAGCGTGCACGCGCGTCCCATTTACGACTGATTGGAATTCATTATCACACACGCACATTTCACTATCACATCTGACGTTTACGAAGTTTTTGTGAATCAGGAGAAGGGTTTTCGGGAAGTTCTCTTTACTCGCAAATCACTCACATATTTACTCGTTTATTTACGAATGTTTCATGAATGAGACCCCATGTGTGTAATCATTCAACAATGTATTAAAAGTTGGATACAAGCCTGAATCCTGCTTTACCTGCATATATACGGTATACTCATGAAAAGCATTATATACTACATATAAAATCTTAGCTGTGTGATGTTTATATCACTTCACAAAATATAACTGTATCATCATCCAGTTCTAATCTGCTAAATGCCATTATAAGGCACGAAGATATAAAAATAGAAATTAACATCATGATTTTCTGTGAAGCTGCTTCGAAACGATGAGTGCTGTGAAAAGTGGAATATAAATTAAAAATAATTTTATGGAAATCGTCATATTCACAAAATCACACACACTATCCTCTCTTTATGTATGCATGTATCATTTATATAGTCTATATATTATTATATATATTATACATATATTATTTATTATAATATACTTGATTATATCCTTTGTGTTGTTTCGTAATGAAACTTACATTTTAATGCCCAGCAGTAAACTTATGCTGTGCAAATACACAAACTTGAGTTCTGAATACCTTTCTTGCACATAACTGCTTCCATCTTCCATTAGAGGGCAGTGGAAACACAGTTAATTAAATACAGTTTTTGGGATGTCAGGTTATTGACTGGCCTAGGCATTGACTCAAATGGCCTTGAGCAGACCTTATGTTTTATGAAACTACTAAACTAAACTACTGTAACAACTAAACAACTGTGCTTTCAAGTGCACTAAAATGTCAATGTACAACTTATGCTTTAACATAAAAAGTATTGACTGTCTAATTGCCCTTCAGAAGTATGAAAAGAAGTATTATGATAAATACTGTAAGTAATCTGTAATGATGGCTCACAGGCCTCAGGGTTGGGATGTGTTTTGAACAGAAACACATCTGCCTTTCATTTAGATTCCTGACATTATACTCCGACACTCATATAATCCATACAGTTCATCTTTCAGTAGCAAAGCGCTGGTATGTGGTTGGTATGCATTCATGAGAAATATTTGGGGCCAATTTTCTACAACAGTCACATGCAGCATATGCAATATTTCACATAGTGTTATACAAGCAGTTCAGATTGAGATAAAGACCTTACAATTATAGAATAGATTAAATGGATCAAATAGATAGATAAATATGTTTATTATTTCAGATATAGTAAGTGCTGTTCTTTTGACTTTTTATTCTATTCAGAGAATCCTGAAAAAATTTTGTTTTCACTAAAATATGAAGCAGTTTTAGTTTCAACACTGATAATAATCAGAAATGTTTTTTGAGCAGCAAACCAGCATATCAGAATGATTTCTGAAGGATCACGGGACACTGAAGACTGCAGTATATAGCCTTGGTGAGCAGAAGAGACTTATATTAAAAACACAGCAGTACATGCACTTTCAAAGCAATGCATATAAACTACTGAAACAACGCCAATAGACACAGGTGATAATTGCTCAGATCACAGTTACACTGCAGACAGGTGTCACACTGACCCCATGACCCCTTCAAAACATGCCACCCCCTGAACAATAAAACAAAAACCTTTGATCTGTCCCTGAACAATCAAACACCTGCCGCTCTCTGTCTGTGTGGCGCTCTCCAGAATGAGCTCAGTCTGACTAAACCTTTTCCTCTCTCCCACAGTGATCATGTCAATGTGAAAGTGTGTAATGGGTCTGTCTGACCCAGCTTTGACTGTTGCACAATCATACACGCACGTACACATGCTTCACATCCATCAGTCTTGTTAAAAGATCAGCTTCATCATGCTTAGTACACTCTGTATGAACTCCGACATGTCTCAACCAATGAGCTCTATATTCTTACTGGAAGACCTCTTTTGTCCCCTGCTTTTATTTCTCCTCTGGGGATTCAGAAGAGAAACATCTGATAATATTAATTGAAGAGTTAAGATACACAAGCCTTTAAGTCAGTCGCAGCAGTGTTGATGTAAGGTGGAGTGTGTCCGTTGGCTCTTGTAATGCTCGTTTGTGTTTTTTCAAGATAAAGAATAAGGGTTTACCTGGAGTTCATGTCAATTTCATCACGTTTTTCCTACAAGAACAAAACAAAAATAGTCAGTAGTTGTCATCCATTAAGAGTAAAGAGGCTTAAAAAGAATGTGGAGAAGCTCAGATCATTTGATTAGAAATGTGAGTCCATATTGTCAACTAAATTCAGTGTATTTGCATACATATTTTCAATGTACTTTTACAGAGCCCTCAGAGAGAAGACATACCTCATAGTACAAAAAAATAATAATTCGCTTGCCTTCATGTCATTCCAAACCTGTAGGAGATTCTTTCTTCTGTGGAACATGAAAGATGTTTTAAAGAACACTAATGACCAAAAAAACACTGAACCCCATTGACTTTCATTGAAAACCTCCTAAACCTTTAAAAACACATCTTGTGGTCCACAGAAGAAAGTAAGTCTTGGCATGAAGTAAAAGCACTTTTTGGGTGAATTGTATTTTAAAGATATTTAAGGAGATGGTAATTTTGGTTCTCAGGGTCTCGTTTAAGGACATGTAGATGTTTCACTATAAAAAAAGACAAAACCCAAAATTTTAGATTGCAGATTTAGGTATGTGAGTTAAGATCTCTTCTGAAACTTTAGAGGAAATTAAAGCAAGTTTGCTCTTTATTTAATCTCCCCGGGGTCCAGGAGAAATAAATTAGATATTAAAGGATCTCGTCTGTTGTCATTCCTGTGGGTGGGCAGCAGACGGATGCAGACGGATGTGAGAAGAAAAAAAAAAACAAGTAAACTGAAGGGGGAGGTGTGATTGTGAGTTAAGAGGAGAACATGAGTGTGTGTGTGTGTGTGTGTGTGTGTGAGGGAGTGAGTGAGAAAGAGAGAGAGAGAGAGAGAGATAAAGGGAAGTGGGTGGGAGGATCTTCTTCATTCAGCAGTAACTCTTCATCAGACTCTTGAGGAGACAGAAATAAAGACCCCATCAGGAGCACACACACAGCTCGAGTGTTTCTCAGCGAGCATCTGGATGGAGCGAGACGGAGGTGTGGAGCTCACACGGAGCCCAGAGACTCTCACCGAGGACGATGTGTGTGTGATCCAGGACACTTGGAGACCCGTCTACGAGAACCGAGAGAATGCTGGAGTCGCTGTGCTCATCAGGTACGCCGCTCCATCTTATTTACACACATCAATCATTCACAAAAACTGCCATGTTATCACTCTCATTGTTTGCACATGCAGCATTGCTTACTACTTATGTTATACCCAGGTCTTTTGGGCATGCACCATAGTAATTCCACGGTATTTTAGCCATTTATAATAGGTGATATACTAGTTTTTGGAAATACACAATAGAAATACTGCATTTGGTCTTTTTTGAACAGGTACCATGATAATGCTTGATTGTTTGGACATGTACCATAGTTATGCCTTAGTTTTTGATAAGCACTTTGGTGTTGCAATGATTTTTTAATACCACTATAAATGACAATTTTTTTATTAAAATGTTGAAATGTAAACTTTTTTATTATTATTTGTACAGTGATAATAACATGGTTACCAGTTTGCAATATGCACAGTGAACATACCATGGTAATACATTGTGTTTGACCATTTACCATGATGGTGGGTTGAAATTAATAATTGATAATACAAGAGGTTTGGAAAATGCCCCACTGTAGGTACTATTGTAATACTATTTTGTTTGGTCACTTACAATGGCTACACCATGGTTTTGACATGCACCATAGAAATAAAAATATTTTAACATATACCATAACAGTGTTTTGGGGCATGTGTCAAAGTATATTTATGTTTGTGGTTTGTGTATGTACATATATACACACATAGGTAATGACAGTCAATCAGTAGCATGATATATTTCCAAGCAATTCCACTGGCTCTTCAAGACTGTTGACACTACTGACTGGAATACATTTAAGCAGGCTGCCACATACAATAAAGTGAAAAGAAAAAAGAAAGTGACGTGACGTGGCAAAGCTTGGTTAGTGCTCTGCATTTATCCCATCCAAAGTGCACACACACATCATCCCTAAACAGCTCATTCACAAACTGGTCCAACTGGATGTTGGACTCTCTGACTGGAAGACCTCAGGCGGTACAGGTCGGTAGCAACACATCCAGCACCATCACACTGAACACTGGGGCCCCCCAAGGATTTGTGCTGAGCCCCCTCCTCTTCACTCTGCTGACTCATGACTGCACAACGTCACACATCTCCAACCTCTTCATTAAGTTTGAGGATGACATGACTGTGGTGGGTCTCATTAGCAACAAAGATGAGACAAACTACAGGAGCAAGGTGATCTGCCTGGCCGGGTGGTACAGTGACAACAATCTCTCTCTGATTGTGGAGAAGATGGAGATTGTTGTTGACTTCAGGAGAGTGCACACTCAACATGCTCCTCTGACCATCAGTGGTGCTACTGTGGAGAGAGTGAGCAGCACTAAGTTTCTGGGTGTACACATCACAGAGATCCTCTCCAGGACCGACAACACCGCAGCACTGGCCAAGAAAGCACAGTAGCTTCTCTACTTTCTCTGCAAACTGAGAAGAGCCAGAGCCCCGCCCCGTCTCACCTGCAAAGTAGAGGTCTTCTAAGAAGAGGCCCTTTAAATTATCAAGATGATTTCCTCGGCGACGTCCACAAGTATTGTTCAGGGCTGGTCATCAAGTTTGTTGGTTCGATCCCATCTAGAGTCGTGATAAAAACATACACTATGTGAATCCTAGAGGACTGATGGTCTATGGTGACATCACATGAAAGTTGTGAAAACTAATCCCACTGGCGCTGATTATGTTGCCATAAATAAAGATTGATATCCTATTGTATGGAAAGAAAATAAGTTAAATTTGGTGCAAGAGGATTGTGGGTAGAGTTGACTGCTGGGATTTGGTGAATATTTTGACCTTGAATGCTTGTTGGGATCTCCAGCTGCTCTTTATGGTTTCAGAGATGACAGCTTTAGTCCAGAAACTTCTCACACTTCTTTCACACTCCTGATCTTCTCTGCTGCAAAAACTTCACCACACTGGTATGTCCTGATTTAGATACCTAGATAAATCTGTATCTAAATTAGGACATACCAGTGTTGTTATTGATAACTTCAACTTATTTAAATTAACCTATATTCCCCCCAGTTGAAATCAGTTCACAGAAATCACAGACTGATTAGATTTATTTCACTGTCATCTGTATCTTCCTTCTACATCTACTGGCAAAACCTTAAAAGATTATTAAGAGTTCAGGATTGTATATAATACAGCTGGGGAAAATAAAGAACATTAAGTGAAATAATGGTTATTTGATTAAACTGATTCAGTATATTATATGAAACCTATTTACTGTAGTTTATACATATATTATAGCAGTATATCTATTGCAAAAAAAATGAATATATATATATATATATATATGTGTGTGTGTGTGTGTGTGTTTCAGTGCATTTTTATTTTTGCTTGTAATATTTGATATATTGTAGTTAGGTCTGTTCCTGCTGTTCTTCTGATGTTCAGAAATCTGGTGAATTTGAGCAAATCATGTGAGCTCATATTTCTTCATTCCTGACCTGTGCACATCTACAGCACATAAGGAGTGTGATAGATGTTAGCAGTAATTTCTCTACAGCTCACATCTATCTGAAGATCACACTTGAAGGGCTGTGATACAGATTCATAATTAAACTCTTTCAGCTCATGAAATTAGATTTATTTCTCAGAGGGGACATGCTTATAATTGGACATTCACAGAAGGAGACTTTATATCTTACTGTGATGCTTTAATTTACAGTTCAGTGGATTACATCCGATATTATCATCCATTTTGCTTTAAATTTTATTAAAAAAAACCTTCAAGACACCCTTTCATCTCTGTTACTAGCTGATGACAAAAAGCATCTGACTGCAGCCAAGAGGCTGTTGCAAATGGCAAAAACATCTCAGTTATGAAGTGTGAACACTGTCTCTGACATGCAAGAGAGCAGCAACAAACAACAGTTTAGGAAAGTTAGAGACAAAGGAGAGTGAGTGAACGGCAATACAACTGGAATCAAAAGTCAAAAAAGAACCAACCAAACTATTAAAATGTCTAGAAGTTCCCTAAATCTCATATCTTTTGTACAATTTTCTCATTTGTCAAAAATGAACACAACGTCAGAAAACAATTACCTGCATGTCCGATGAGATGATACCGATACCAATAACTAAGTTAGTGTCCACACCAATGGACAATAACTATACTGATAAATATACCAACAACTAAATTAGTGTCTACACCAACAGACGGTAACTATACTGATAACTAAATTAGTGTCACACCAATGGACAATAAATATACTGATAAATATACCAACAACTAAATTAGTGTCTACACCAACAGACGGTAACTATACGGATAACTAAATTAGTGTCTACACCAATGGACAATAAATATAATGATAAATATACAAACAACTAAATTAGTGTCTACACCAACAGACGGTAACTATACGGATAACTAAATTAGTGTCTACACCAACAGACGGTAACTATACGGATAACTAAATTAGTGTCTACACCAACAGACGGTAACTATACGGATAACTAAATTAGTGTCACACCAATGGACAATAAATATACTGATAATTATACCGATAACTAAATTAGTGTCTACACCAACAGACGGTAACTATACTGATAACTAAATTAGTGTCACACCAATGGACAATAAATATACTGATAAATATACCAACAACTAAATTAGTGTCTACACCAACAGACGGTAACTATACGGATAACTAAATTAGTGTCTACACCAACAGACGGTAACTATACCGATAACTAAATTAGTGTCACACCAATGGACAATAAATATACTGATAATTATACTGATAACTAAATTAGTGTCTACACCAACAGACGGTAACTATACTGATAACTTAATTAGTGTCACACCAATGGACAATAAATATACTGATAAATATACCGATAACTAAATTAGTGTCTACACCAACAGACGGTAACTATACGGATAAATAATTAGTGTCTACACCAACAGACGGTAACTATACGGATAACTAAATTAGTGTCTACACCAACAGACGGTAACTATACTGATAACTAAATTAGTGTCACACCAATGGACAATAAATATACTGATAAATATACAAACAACTAAATTAGTGTCTACACCAACAGACGGTAACTATACGGATAACTAAATTAGTGTCTACACCAACAGACGGTAACTATACCGATAACTAAATTAGTGTCACACCAACAGACGGTAACTATACCGATAACTAAATTAGTGTCACACCAACAGACGGTAACTATACCCATAACTAAATTAGTGTCACACCAACAGACGGTAACTATACTGATAACTAAATTAGTGTCACACCAACAGACGGTAACTATACTGATAACTAAATTAGTGTCACACCAATGGACAATAAATATACTGATAAATATACCAACAACTAAATTAGTGTCTACACCAACAGACGGTAACTATACGGATAACTAAATTAGTGTCTACACCAACAGACGGTAACTATACCGATAACTAAATTAGTGTCACACCAACAGACGGTAACTATACTGATAACTAAATTAGTGTCACACCAATGGACAATAAATATACTGATAAATATACCAACAACTAAATTAGTGTCTACACCAACAGACGGTAACTATACGGATAACTAAATTAGTGTCACACCAACAGACGGTAACTATACTGATAACTAAATTAGTGTCAAACCAATGGACAATAAATATACTGATAAATATACCAACAACTAAATTAGTGTCTACACCAACAGACGGTAACTATACCGATAACTAAATTAGTGTCACACCAACAGACGGTAACTATACCGATAACTAAATTAGTGTCACACCAACAGACGGTAACTATACCGATAACTAAATTAGTGTCACACCAACAGACGGTAACTATACCCATAACTAAATTAGTGTCACACCAACAGACGGTAACTATACTGATAACTAAATTAGTGTCACACCAATGGACAAAAAATATACTGATAATTATACCGATAAGCTGGGCAACAAGTGACTGTCTTATTACACACATAATATGGACTAAGTGTCTTCTTAAGTGCTCATCTACTCGCTCTGTTTATCATCCCCATGATTGTTTTCACGTTTCCAGGGGATTTTAACTGCCTTTGTTCGTCCTCCAGCCGCTGACACATGAATCTGGAGTCATAGGTTAAGAGCACGTGTGCTTAAACATGAGTTATGGTCTACATTAAGATGAGAGACAATCTCTCTTTATCTCCTGTTTGATTTGGATATGTGAGGACACGTCTCCTCTCTGGGCATTTACTAGATTCTGTCTCTGTTTAATGGGACAGATCTTCCGGTTGCGATTTGATTCAATTGGTTCAGTTCTGTGGGCCGTAAGAGGTGAAACAGTTGATGTGACTTGTAGAAACAACATCACAGCCACTCTGGCGCTGGATGCATGAGGCACGACTGTAAAGCCACAAAAGATGCTTCAGTCAAAAGTGATTGAATGAATATTTAAGCACCCTTTTGTTATGCAGCTGGAACATATTCTTTCATGAGATCATTTAGTTCTTACAGGAAGGCTTTTTTTTATATAGAGTAAACTAGTACACTCTTGTTCCACTGCGTTACATCGGAGCAAACACATACAGTAGCATTCAGAGCTTAGGACATTTACAGTAGAGCTGGAAATGTCACTGATGCAACTGAATTGTAAATTTAGTTTTACATTTAGAGATATTCATTGCAACAAAAAATATAAAAACAAACGCTAATTAAAAATTTACATCAACGCAGAAACTTGCACCTGAATGTTTGTGCTGCTTCTGCTGGATGAGAATAATAACAGAGAAGCTATCACAACACAAACACGTGAGCATGTGCCAGGAACGACGGCACTCATGTCACACACACTACAGAGTTCAACGTGCTCAACACCCCTTTAAATGCTTATAGGTCATTTTTATCACTAAGTTAAGTGAGTTTTCTTGCAGTATTTGTTGTGAGTGAAGGAGAATTTCAGCAATGCTGGTTAAATATTAGGTTAGTATTATCTCAGGAACGCTTATCTTTCCAGCTGGGCTGAGATAAGCTTTCTCACACATGGCACAACTCACTTTCAAATGTTTATATTTAGGATCCTCATGAAATGAAATGAAAGTTTGCAGCCTCAATCTGGAACCTAATCCTCCACTATCTACTACACATGTTTATTATCATAAACAATCATAAATTAATGAAGATTGGTAACTGTACTCTGATCACTTGATGACGAAGATCTTCTGTTCCAGTCCAGTAAAATTCGAATGCGTGTAGCTCACTTGAATCTGTAAAAACAATTCATAATAAACACCAAAAATGAATTATAGTTCATTGAAATAATATAACAAGACATTTTTAATTCAATGAAACATGATCATGTTATGTTTGACCCAAACAATAATCTTTTACCCTCATGTAATTCAAAACCTGTATGACTTTCTTTTTTCTGTAGAACATAAAGGTGATATTTTGACAGATATTGGGAACAATTAATATTGGAGCACACGTCTGAAAATATCTTTTTAAGTTTCAAAAAAGAAAGAAAGTCAGGAGTTTAAAGGAATACTTGCTCACCAATGGATAGTATGCAGTAAATGGGTGCCATCAGAATGAGAGTCCAAACAGCTGATAAAAACATCACAATAATCCACAACACTCAGTTACGTAATGACTTGAGAAGAGAAAAGATGCATGTTTATAAGAAAAAATCATGAAGATGTTATTAACATCAAACCATTGCTTCTTGCTATCCTTTATCCTTTATCAATAATTAGTGCCTCCTCCAGTGAAAAGTCTTCTAGTCTGAATCAGAAGAGAAATCTCCACAGATCAAGCACTGTTTACAAGCCACAACAGTCCAAAATAGCACTTAACAACTATGTGGGTGGATTTTTATGTGAGAGACAACAGATGGACTTTTTCACTGGAGGAAGCGTTATTATGGATTATGCAGCGGTTAAGCAGCAGTTTGAAGTTAAAGCATCTTAATAATGGATTAGTTTTTTTTACAAACACACAGCTTTTCACTTCACAAGTCATTAACTGATGGACGGGAGTGGTGTGGATTATTGTGATGTTTTTATCAGCTGTTTGGACTCTCATTCTGACGGCACCCATTCACTGCAGATGATCCATTGGTGAGCAAGTGATGCAATGCTACATTTCTCCAAATCTGATGAAGAAACAAACTTGTAGATGGCCTGAGGATGAGTACATTTCACTTTTGGGTGAACTATTCTTTTAAATCTTGTGAGGTGGATCAGGGTGTGAACAAAAATGAATTTTTGTTTTGAAAGTAACTAAATGTGTGTTCCTCCAGATTTTTCTCAAACTTCCCGTCGGCGAAGCAGTACTTCGATCAGTTCCGTGACATGCAGGATCCCGAGGAGATGAAGCAAAGCATTCAGCTGAAGAAACACGCTCTGCGGATCATGACCGCCCTCAACACGCTGGTGGAAAACCTGCGCGACGGAGACAAACTCAACACCATCTTCCAGCAGATGGGCAAATCACACGCGCTCAAACACAAGGTGGACCCGGCCTACTTCAAAGTGAGCATGAGGAACAAACAGCATGATACAAAGTTATAAAGGATGTTTTAAAAGAAGCCCCTTCTGATTCAATTTCAATCAGAGTCACATGATCCTTCAGAAATCATTTCAATATGCTGATCTGCAGCTCAAGACACATTTCTGATTATTATGTTGAAAACAATTGTGCTGCTTCATATTTTTTTTTATTGCAGAATAAAATTATAAATTTCTTACTGCAGATTCTGGCTGGAGTCATTCTGGAGGTTCTGGGGGAAGCTTTCCCACAATGCTTCAGTCCAGCATCAGTGCAGAACGCGTGGTCTAAACTCCTGGGCGTCCTGTACTGGCAGATGAACAAAGTCTACGCTGAAGTCGGCTGGGAATCCATCAAAAACTCTGCAAAGTGAAGGAGAGAACATATGCATAACTATATGTATTAAACCAAAGATTATTACAGTCATGTCATGTATATCTGACTCATTTCTATAAGTGAATGAAAAAGACGTAGTAGTAAATAAAGATGTGTTGTTGTAAAATGAGAAAATTAGCTGATACCAGACCACGTTTTTTAAATGCTACATGATATTTAATCTGGACTTTATCGATGTCAGATCCCTAGCAACTGTTATTCAGCTCAGATGATAAACACACTTATAAATCAGTGCAGAAATCTCAAGCTCTCTGCTTTCCGTCTCCCATTAAATATTTACACATACTCCAGATAAACCATGTACACAAACACGACCTCCATCAGATACAAAAATGTGCATTTCTGAAGAAAAATGTGGGTCTCTGCTACAGCTTTAGATAAATATCCAGTTCATCTGAAGCGGATGTTTTTTGAAAGAGACGAGTGTTTTTGTATCAGTCGCTTTCTCTGCGTTCGGTGAGCAAAAAGAATAGAAAGGACTATTCTGTGCTGAAGCAGCTAAACTGATTCTTTTTTGTACTTATTCAAATGATTTGTATATGAAAAATAATCACTGATTCAGAAATAAACTCTGAAACATTAAAGAAATAAACTCTGTCTTGAACTTTTTTATAGAACATAATACTATATATATATATATATATATATATATATATAAATGTGGAATGTTGACTGACATTATGGATCAAGTTATGGAAGCAAACACTGTTTACTGAGAGCTGAACGTGATTATATCTCTATTAATTATATCAGCGTCTTCACCTGAAGTATTTGTCTGTGTGTGATAATCTACAGTGAACCAGAGGCATTCAGGTTATGACCTGATTATACTTTACAAAGGAACTGAGAAAACTTCATTATCAAGAGCTGCGTGATGAGATGAGTGTTGGAGAGAAAGATAGACCACGTGTGTGTGTGTCTCTCTGTGTGTGTGTGTGTGTGTTTACACAGATGTAGAAATGGCCTGCAGCATGAGACAGACAGACAGACAGATCTGGCCACCTACCGCTCACAGACAGCTGCGCTTCATTCACGCCACATTCTTTCCCATTTTACCCCTTCAGGGGTTTTCAATGGTAATTCAGTTCTTAAAACCCCTATATCTGCTCAGAGAAACCCTACCCCTCACACAAAACTTGGATTTGTGGATTTTTATTTTTATTCATTGTTTTTTTCTTTCTCGGATTCTAACAGATTCTACTTGTGTACCTAATGTAATAAAAGTGATTCAGGCAAACTGTTTTGCAGCGTATTTCCAGAGCTCCTCTGAAACCCTCCGCCTTCCCCAGCTCCACCTGTATAAATCTGCTATGGGTTATTATATATGCTATTTGTGCAGCAGCAGTATGTCTTAGAGCTGTAAAATGACTGTGAAGGGCAGCTCAGATCAAGTTTTGAGGTCATATTGAGATCTCTGACTGCTGACTGCTGGGCAAATCTGATCGCACATTGCTAAGATCTCTTCAAGAACTCTATGTGTGAAAATACTCAGATGACAGTCTTTGTCAGGAGAAACATCTGAAAGGGGGAACGTTCAGCAAAAGTCTCCAGTTGTACGAGAGAAAGAGTTGAGATGTTACAGAGATCATGTTTGTGATTTTCTAAAAAGGTCAGATGAAGGTTGGCAGCACAGCAGATAAATGGCTGACGCAGACACACTTTGCTTATCAGTTTCCCCTAAAACAGCAGCTCTGCGGCTGTGATCATGTGATCAATCTCTGCTGCTTCACGCCAATCACAGTGACTCATCATAATCACATCACTCGAAAATACAATGACTCAAAAAGATTTTCACAATGTTTGATGACTGTGCAGTTCACTTTAACACACTCATCATCCCTGTTCCCATGAACTCAGTCACGTAATGCAATAAAGCTGAATATTGGAGAACAACAGAGCGCTTCAGACCTCACCACCACAATGCTGGGCTGTTGTGATTTGTTGCCGGTGGTTGCTACACATTTGTCAAGACATTCAGCACATTCTAGTATCTGCATATCATACATATCTGTATCAGCCGCCAAAAACTCCCTAGCAGCCTTCAAGCAACCTAAAACACTACAGGAACCCATTAGCAACCCAAAATACTTGACAAAATAACACTCTGACAACCATCCAAAACTCTCCAGAAACCTAGCTCTCCCTGCTAGCGACCCCAAACACCATAGAAAACCCTCGAGCAACACAGCCACCAAAAACAGTGTCACCAAAACATGTTTCAGTTCTGATCAGGTAAACTGCTGTGTCAGCAGGTGTTGACAGCTCCGACCCCCACACGACTCACGCTGACTGAGATTAGCGCTAATCCAGACACATAATCTGACTCAGGCGCAGGGCATGGTGAAAGAGTGTAACCCTAATTCACTTCCTCTGCCCGCTGTGGATGTCCTGAGCTCTGTTTTTGTGTTGGTACAGCAGTCATGTGCACCACCATCATGGTCCTGAGCACCATCGCTCTCCTGCTGCGACAGATGTTCATCAACCGCGTCAAACCGTGAGTCCACATCACTCTCTGTAGCATCAGCACAAAAGATTGCAATGACTGTGATGTAAAACAGTAAAATCTGTTGTTGTTGTTGTGTGACAGGAGCCATTTCTACCTGAATGCATTCTACAGTCGTACCTAATGTAATAAAAGTGATACAGGCAAACTGTTTACAAATTACTTTTTTGTGTGTACATCTTCTTCAACTAAACACTTAATTTCATGCAACAATCTCCACTTTCCAATAATATCACTAAATGTTATAATATAAGAGACAAAATGTGACCTTGGAGCACAAAACCAGTCATAAGTAGCACAGGTATATTTGTAGCGACATCCAATAATACACTGTGTATGGGTCAAAATTATAAATGTTTCTATATGCCAAAAACCGTCCAAAATAGCGCAGTGTTCCTGTCGCTCAAGTGGTAGAGCATTGCACTGTATGTCGCTTTGGATAAAAGCATCTGCTAAATGTATAAAATTAATTTAATTTAATTATATATATATATATATATTGACATAAAATTATAAAAATAGTCATATTTATATGATGATATATTAACAATATATTTAAATATTTAGTTTAGATGTTGAAAATTATGCATTCATATAATAAAATGTATATATAAAAATATAACATTATATAATTTATTAAAAAGTTATTTAAAATAAAGATAATAATATAATTACACAAAATATACATATATTCAAATATATTCAAATAGTATTTAAATATATTATAATATTTAAATTACAATAATTTAACTCAGAATTGTTGCTGCCTACATTTTAAAGCAGACCTCCCTTATGTCTTAAATGCTAGCTAGATAGGGAGCTCGGCAGGTTTTAAAACTAGTATTTTTGAGAGTTTTCACAGGTTTCATTTTTCTGTCCATATCTCCAGACAGACAGATGTGAACGGGACAAAGGAAAAGCCGCATGAGAACGATTCAACAGCTTCAGAAAAATAATAATAAGAGACATCACTCATCCAACTGAGACTGTGAGCACAGAACGAAACTCAGTCCAGCCTGGGAGGATCTTCTCAGGGACACTTTCACAAAGTAAACGCTCATCCTGAAATATTTAAGAGCATTGTCAGATTGAGTACAAGATGACACGCATGCAGCGCACACAAAAGAGAGGAAAAGGGTTTTGTGTGACTCCACAGGACGACTCCATTTCCAACACAGCGAGGATTGTTTGAACCGGACACAGGAGGAATAATAGCATCTGTGAAAAAGTGCTTTCAGGACAGGAGCCATGAACTTGCTCTGTAAATCATTCATACACAACACCCGGCCATCAGCCGCTCGCAGGACTGGACCAGCAGACCCCTTCCTCGTCCCCAACACCATCTCCATCCAGAAATGTTATTAACTGACACGAGAGAAGGACAGAGTATGTCACTGGAAGAGTTTAAATGAGTAATAGAGGCTCGTCTGATGAGCTCCTCGCTGGAGGAGGCATTCAGTGCATGAAACATTGATGCCTTCACATGTCAGCTCTCTCTGTGGATGTGAGAGTGTGTTTACCTCGCTTCAGTGATCACACACACACACACACACACACACACACACACGTGCTCCACAGCAGTCAGATCTTCAGCTCAGCGCACTCTAGTTTCCTATAATGGTCAATCCAAATTAATTGTTTCTCATAGTCATTTTAATTAGTTTCATTAAAGCGACCTCTTTAATAGCTCAATAGTTTTTCTTAGCAATGATGTTGAATGAAGATCAAACTTATTTTCTCTTTATTTGTCTCCTGGGGCCCTCAGTAATCCACGAGAGACAATCTGAACCACAGAAAAAATGCTTTGGGAAATAACAATTATAACAAGTCATAATTATGAGATAAAATGTAAACATTATGAAATATAAAGCCGTAATTATGAGACAAAAATTCATAATTATGAAAATTGTGAGCTAAAAACTCTGACAGGGAGAATTATGAGATAAAAAGACGGAGGTCAAAACTGAGATAAATCTAAATTATGAAATAAAAAGCCATACCTCTGAAATGAAAATTAAGAGATTTTAAGCCATAATAATGAGACCAGAAGTCATAATTATTACAGTAAAACTTATGAGATAAACTTGAAATGACAAAATTATGAGATAAGTCACAATTATGAGACAAAAAGTCATTATTATGAAACAAAGAGCTAAAATTATGTCATTCAAAATTGAGATTAAAAACTTCAAACTGACAATCACAATTATGAGATAACAACTAAAGCTATGAGATAAGTCACAATTATGAGACAAAAAGTCATAATTATGAGGCAGAAAGCCAAAATGATGTGTCAAAATTTGTATAAATGAACCTGAAACTATGACTGTCACAATTATGAAATAAGAAAAATCTAAATGAAATACTAAGCCATAATTAGGATAAATTTTTAAGTCAAAATTAAAAAGTCATAATTACAACATAAAAACTATAATCCTAAGAAGCCAAAATTGTACTATATCATACTTGAATAAGAAATTAAGTGAGAAGACACTGAGCCACAATAATGAAACAGTCAAAATTGAAATAAAAAGTAAAAATTATGAGTCAAAATTGAGATGTCATAATTATGACTTAAAAAGTCAGACATTTTTTTCAAAATGACTCTAATGATTAACTCAATTTTGCTTTACCAGAACATTTCTTTTTTTTTTCTTTTTTTGAATGAGTTGGACATAGGCTTTAATAATCTCCTAGATATTCAGAAGAGATCTCAATAATGTCTCACACTGTGCTCAGATTGAGAATAACTTAATACTTAAACTAAACCGCAGTGAGAATATAACTGAAGAACTCCCTGAAGTCTTCTGAGATGTAAACATTAACAGTCAAATCTTCATTTTACTTGCTCATGTAACTCTGGTCTCACAGGTGCTCTTTGGACACAAGGCTCATGCCTCAGAATTCGTGATTATTTGTGGTTGGAGATCTGACCAGCTCAAACTCCCCTGAGAGAGAATCAGAGAACACAGCAGCACTCGAGAGGGGAACTCAAACCACACCGTCCCGCTCCAAACATCTGCTCTACGTGCGCTCCTGCATTCAATCCCAGGTGTCTTCCAAGAGCCCGGAAACCTACAGACCTACACGAGACGCAAATAATGTTTCAATCTGCCATGTGTTTATGATCTCAAACGAGGAAACATCTTGTAGAGTCCATAAACACACAGATGGAGGTCCAGGAGATGATTCGGGTCTGGATGAAAAAAGGAAAAAGAGTCCATTAAGTCAACAATAAAAGCACAGATAAAATCATGAATAGAGCACTATTAGATATTTTAAAACTATTAATATATAGTAAAACGATATAGTAAAGTGAAAAGTTATTTTGGTAAATAATTACGCTCAGACCCTGTTACCAACATTTGCAAGACAAAATGATTAAACACATATTGCAAAACTGTGAAGCAACTTTTGATCCCGAACTTGTGATTCATAATTCATTTAGGCCAAATCTGCATGTGTCTTCTGCCATGTTTTAAAAGTGTGAAATGTGAAAACTGTTTATTTGAAACCAACTGATCGTTTTGCTTTAAGAACAATAAAATGAGTTATGATCTATGAAATATGACCTAGTTTAATATGTTTCTATTGTTGTCATACTATAGGAGAACACTTAATAGATGGCCACAAGACTAAAAAACTTGAAATTCTTAATAACTTAGTTTGCTTGAATGAAAAATGCCTTAATTCTGCAGTAAATAATAGGAAGTACATGAATAATTCATGAATTTGACCCACAGATGTTTTTATCCTGACACATGATTAATGTCATCAGAGTTTCCAGCAGCAACACTCATAATAAAACACATCTCAAATAACCCCAGACATTCATCTTTATCACACAGACGTTGTGTTGAAATATTGTGTTTTCCCGTCTCTAGGGTTTTGAATGCTCTTTACTGTAAATAAACCTGATTCATTTTCTGGACAATGTAAAGTCATTGTGTCTGGGAATGTGTGTGTGCGTGCGCGCACGTGCGTCCCGCGTGTTTCAGCGTGCGGTGTGTGTGTGTGTTTATATGTGAAAGCAGCTCCTGTGATCCTGTGGGATGTATATATGTATATATGTATATCTTTACCTTTTTTAAAAAATATTATCAATATTAAGTCAATACACTTAATAAATGTTCATTCTTTTTTTTTTTTTACAAACAGAATATTATTCATGCAAGTTGCTCCTTGGGTAAATCTGCTTTTAGAGTAAAAGACATGAACACAAACAGAGCTGCAGTCTCCATCTGCTGGCAGTCAACTGGATAACAAGACTGGCAGCTTACTATTATTTTTCCTTTTCTTTTTCATTTCAAATATTGACAAAACTATTGAAAAGAGGGGTAGAAATTGCACAATAACAATACGTATTAAGAATATTAAATTAGGGTAAATAATATAATTTAATCATTTGATAACAACAATACCATGTTTAAAAGCAACAATTTACACACACACATATATATATATATATATATATATATATATTTTTTTTTTTTTTTTTTTTTTTTTTTTTTATCAAACGTTTTTAGCTTTGGTCCTAGACTGATAAAAAGTCAAAGATGTCAAAAGACTGAATTGATTTTCTTCACTCCAAAATAATAATTTTGTCATTAATCTCCTAAACTACTCACATTTCACTGCTGGTTATATTTGCTCTATATAATTGTGTATGTGACAAATAAAAATCTTGAATCTTGAATCACTTACACCCATGTCGTTCCCAGTATTGGGCAGTAGCGTCGCTACAAGCAGCGAAGCTACTAGTTTAACTACATTTCTCAGTAGCTTGGTCGTAGCTTCGCTGCTTTCTGAATCAAATAGCTTTTCAGTAGCGAAGCTCTTTTTTTTTTTACCAAGTAGTGCGGTAGCTTCCACACAAGCTACATTTTCGCAAGCATTTCTGAAGCTCAAACTCAAATCGGGAAATACAACTGCTAAGATAGCTGATCCTGGATCAGTAGTGACCATAGACAGTAAAAGAAAGAAGTGACGCGACGGCGCTACTTTATCTTGTTCGTGTCTACGGTGGATAGCAACCAATCATCTTTATGATGCATTACCGCCACCTTCTGCTCCGGATGGTACCACTCCTTGGCCAGTCTCGCAAAAAATGATTTGATGAAATGATGGCATAGGAAGAGGTCGGAGAACAGTTAATCCCGAGGAGTTAGTCGCTGTGGCCGTCCCTCGACAAGTACATTACACTGACCGAGATAACAGAGAGAAAATATGTTTTCAGATGCTGTTTGTAAAAATTATCAGGGTCCAGCCTGGCCATTTCTTTTTGTACTGTTTGGAGGTCTTGCATTTTGTTCTGCAAAGTCCTACAGTATATTAAGCATGCCCATGCAACAGGTGCATACACTTACTTGCGCGCACATTGTTAATTACATGTATTTAGATTGTTTTTGTAGCCAAATTGAGAAGGAACACAAAAAACTATAAAAACTAAACAATTACACCTGCCTTTCTGTTTGACTGACAGTTTTGAGCACTGAGATAGCATTGACTTGTAATAAAACGTGTTCAACATAAAAATGTAATTTTAAAAGTAGCTTAGATGTAGCAAGCTACTGTTGATGTAGCTTAGCTTGCTACATTTCCCGGGGGGTAGCTTCAGTGTAGTGAAGCTTCATTTACGAGAGTAACTGGTAGCTTAGCTCACTACATTTTCCAAGTAGCTTGCCCAACACTGGTCGTTCCAAACCCGTAGAAGCTCAGTCCATCTTCAGAGCACAATTTAAGATATTCTGGATGTAAACCAGGAGGCTTGTGACTGTCCCATAGACTGCCAAGTAAATAACAGTGTCAAGGTCCAGAAAAGTATGAAAGACGTTGTCAGAATACTCCATCTGCCATCAATGGTTCAACCCTAATTTAATGAAGTAACTAGAACACTTTTTGTAAGTGAATAAAACAAAAACAACAACTTAATTCAACAATTCCTTTGTCAACAGTATCCTCTGTGTCTCTCCACATCTCCGTATGCTGTGTATGCTCTTCTATGTCAGCTTTCTTTCAAATCAAAGATAAATACACATCTAAACACTCTAAAATGAACATTATTTCCTTCAATTTCAGTGCTGGTAAATAAATGGACCTAATTAAATTTAGTTCTGAGTCCTGACTATGTAAATATTAACCTGAAACTAATTTGGTTTGGAACGACCCTTCAATATGAAGGCCATGATCTTTTTCACTCAGAAGTGCCCTTCGGAGGATTTGGAACGCACCGAACTTTTGACTGGTACTGTATGTACATAATAAACAAACTTTATCTTAGGTAATCTCTTTATTGTTTTATGAAAATGTTATTGTTGTTATTATTTTGCTATTTTATTAAATTTATTCACAGTTACAGAGTACCAGGTGAAAGTGCTAGATTTATCAAATAAAGCTCAGACATGGTGCAAACAAAGAGTTATTGTGCCATGTAGACTACATTGATTATAATATGGGAATGTTCTTAAGAGTGTAGAAAGCCAACCTAAGCATCCGAGACAACACGCTTTACCTAGAAATCTCAACTTTGTCTTATGTGTAACAACCATTCCTTACCAGTGCTATCAGAGCTGAATCAAGGTATGTTCGCGACGTCTCAAGGATCAGCAGACAATTAATGAACAATTTTAAAAATGTTTTTAGTAACTTTAAGCCACCGTTTTGAGTTTTTTTATAAAAAGGAATCGGCCTAATGAGTTAATTAATGCTAGTCAAAACTCACATCAGATATTTCAAAATACCAAACAATATTTAGATCCAGTGAATGATGTAAATGCAAAACATGAACTTAAAAAAAAAACAAACAAAAAAAAAACATTCCGATCGCTCAACAATAAAGTGCACGTGGACTACATTACCCACAATGCATTATTGTAAACAGGAAGTGCGTCACGGAATTTCAAACCCGCAGAGCCCACAGCTCCTACCGATTCATCGCAGTGTTTCAGAATTACGCAAATAAATATAGTTTTACTTACTAGTCTTTAACTAGAATGAAAGTACGGCTTTGTGTGGAGGTTCCGGTCGCAGACACCCATGATCTTTGACCGTGAGGAACTGATTCATCAACACCGAAGCTCTTCCCGTCCACAACACAGATCTGAGGCGTCTGAGGATTGAGGAGTAATATCAGACACCGTCTGTATCCCCATCATCCAGACCTAGCAGCAGAAGTGGATCTGTAACGGGTCCAGATCAGGATTTAATGACGATCAGCTGATCTCTCGTAGACGCTGTGCTGGTTTCCATTGGTAACGGGCACGCGCACAGATTTCACCGTAACCCGTCCGTTTCCGCTGCTGGGGACCAGACATGGTAAACATCTGCTTCTTTCTTAATTAAACCACAACACGCGTTTAAAGTCTGAGTAAAATTAATATAAATCCAAAGTAATATAGTGAAGTCCTATCATACTATCAAAAATTATTTTGAGCCATACAATGTATTGTTGGCTGTCGCTACAAATACACTCGTGCTACTTATGAGTTTTTGTTTTCCAGGGTCACATATAGTAATGTATTATTATAGTACAAAATATTACACCGACATTTATTTGCAAATATCAATGTGGTCTTGTCTAGAGCAGAACAGAACTGTAGCTAAAACTGTAAAATCCTCATCTCTTGCAGACTTCAAAACAGAAGAAGGGGCTCAGAGGTGAGTGTTTCGTTCAGCTCATATCTGTGTTTATGTCTCGTATTTTAGTTTATGGTATTAAATGAACTGTAATCTTTCTCCCAGGCTCTATAGATGACGTGTTAGGAGATCTGCTGGGTGATGAAGATGATGATGAAGGTATTATTCACTGATGTAGTCACAGTATTGTGTAATGGAAGTGAATGAGCTGTAGCTGGTGTGAAGGCGAGTGTGTTTGGTCCACAGGTCCAGTGAAGGTGCGCTCACCTGCAGTCGTGTCCAGCAGAGCCACAGCCGTCCCCCCGACCCGCAGCGGGAAGAGGTGAGCTCTGCACCTAATCAGACGGTTCTGATGAAGCACTTGTGCTGATCTTCATTTGGGTCGCAACTCATGAGCAAGAACATGTGCAAGTCACATCATGAAATACACATGTAGCACTTAAACTGAGACACAGTCTGTCACTAGTGTAAACGGCCCGTAAATCTGCTCTATTTCTGCATTTAGGTCGCTTCTGGACGATGATTTCTTCAGCAAACTGGCAGAAGAAGCTGAGAAAGATGATGAGGTGAGACAATAAAAGCTGAAAATACAAGAAAAAGTGCAGAAATTAAACACTTTTAATTGCTTATATTCAATTTAGTTCAATTTATATTTATAAAGCACTTAAAAACTGCATAGAATGCTGTAAAAAATAAAATAAATTCAATAAACAGTCAAAAGAATAGTCTTTTGTGCATTAATACAGGAAATATGAAGAACTCGGGTTTAACTCGAATTTAAATAAAAAAAGCTTGAATTTATTCCAGTAAACCTCTATTTCATATACTATTATAATTGTATGATATTATAATAAAACTATTATAATTAATAGTATAACATTTATATTATATAATTAAATTAACATTTAATTTTTCGAAATATTTCTATGTAGCTTTTATTATTTTTTATTTAAGTTTAGTTGTTTTAGTACATCTAGTTACACTAAATAAAAATGAGAAATGTAGCCTAAATTACAAGTTTTTTAATAATATTATATTTCAGATCATGTTAACTTTAGGTAACTTTTTTAATGGTATTAGTTAACAGTAATAACCCTGTGTCTACTAAACTGTAAACGCTTCCATCTGTTGTAGAAAGTCTTAATTTCATCTGTTTGTGTCTCAGGGCTCTGACGTGTCTGAGGCCGATCCTGCCGCGCTGCTGGACAGCATGAAGGTAAGCCAGGAGGATGCTGCTCTCTGATTGGCTGAAACATGAGCGGTGACATCATTCTGCTTTGGTTCATTCCAGAACATGGATGACATGGATGCGGATCTGTTCGGCTCCAAGAAGAAGCCGAGCTCGGCTCCTGTTCAGAGGAAGGACTCCAAAAGACCAGGAGACGAGAGCAAACCCACCGGTGCATTTCTGTACCTCTGTACCCTAATGGATTTGATTCTCAGACGACCGTTATTAAAGTGTTTCCTGTGTCTTTACAGAAGACACGGTTCCTGTAGACAAAAAAAAGCCCAGTTCTGCTCCGGCCTCCACAGCAAGAGCTTACAAGAAGTTCAGCTTTCTGGGTAAGTGCACGACCTCTGCTTCTTCTCCTGACCGCGTCTAACAGCTCAGATGGCTTCGTGAGGGTTTTCAGGAATGATTTTTTTCATTTTCACGCTGCGTGTGGCTCAGATGATGAAGGCGGAGGTCTCGATCCTCCTCCTGATGAAGGTATCCGAACACAGTGGGACGCTTGAGCTGTGAGCAGTATCTTCTGGAAACCCTGAAGTTGAACCCGATGGCTGTTTTTTGTTTCACAGATAAAGCAGAGGATCCTTTAGATGATTTACTGGATGAGCTGGAACACAAGCAGAAGACGAGTAAGACCAGTGAGCCGCCGGCTGCTCCTCAGAAAACAGAGACGGGTGAGAGCCGTGACGTGACGTGGCACTAGAACAGAAGATACACCCAGCAGAAGCAGCTCGTGACGTCTCTTTCTGTCTCCTGTGTGCTTTAACAGCAGCTGCTGTGAAGAAGAGAGAGGATCTGACGTTTGATGACGATGAAGATGATCTGATAGACGCGCTGGGCTTCGGAGGAACACACAAAACACAAGGAAACGGAAAGACACCGAAAAAAGACAGGTAACGTGTCTGCAAACCTGAATTAAGGCAGTTTTTAGGAGGCTAGGATGGAATCAGTTATGTCCTGTTTGGTTATGGTAGATTAACATTAGTGACGTAACCACACACAGCCTGTCGTCTGTGATCAGTGATCCTCCTCCGAGAGCTCGCACACGACTGGATGAGATCCTGGGCAGAGGAACGTCTCCTCGTCTGCTGGAGAGACCCGTCACGGGAGAGAAGAAAGACTCAACACAGCTGGAGAAACAGACAGAGAAGAGCTCTGCTGGAAAAGGTGATGCATCCTCAAACGAAGCTGACTTGTGTTAATAAATTCAAAGGAAGCTCTTTTAATGGATGAATAAGCTCGAACCCCTGGTCCTGCTCTCTGCAGTCTCTCTGATGGACGAGGAGGACTTCACATTCGGCTCCTATCAGCCCACCATGGGCTCCACTCCAGAGGGCCGGCAGTCCCGCAGACAGTCGGTCAGGTGAGAGGAGACCTTAACATGTTCAGACGAAATGCTAACTTTCCAAAATGATTTCATGCTAACACAAGAGGATGTACACACAATTGTACACAACATTTACTCTGTGTATTACATTTTTTTCAAAACAAACAAAAATAGTAATAACAATGCTATCTGTAGATTTTATCCTAGTAATAATAAAAATAATAATATGTAAATTAATAATAAAGGTGTTTACATTGACCTTTTACTGAATAAATGTAAAAATCATATTTAATACAATGTTTTTTAAAAAATTAAATCAATTAGGGCAAAAAAAAGTTACCATATTGCAGGAATACCTATAAATTGTCTATGTTTTTAGTAATAAAATGCAAGACCTCAACTTGTGTAAATGCCTACCCATTAACACAATACAACATTTACCATAATGCATGAGTACTTCACAATTTATGTAATACATCATTTTAAAATTATATTTTACAATAAAGGAATGCAGGATGTCAATTTCCAGAAGTCACTGAATTCTTCCCTATTAACACTATTTAACAAGAGTCTTTTACAAATATTAGCTCAAAATTTGCTAAAATACTAAAGAATATGCACAGTATCAGTGCGTTTTGAGGATGGAGGCAAGCAGATTAAGCGTCACAGTTTGTTCTGGATCTGTAGATTGTATATGACTGTATTCTCAGTGCTGCTCTGTGTTTGGGGTCAGATTCTCCACTGAAGACGTGAGCGTTCACTCGCCCGAACACAAACCCAAACCCTCCGCACGCGCCGCCCGGCCCAGATCAGACTGGCTCGGTCTGAAGCAGGACGAAGAGGAGCAGAAGACGAAGGAGGAACCCAAACTATCTGCACCAGAGACCCTGAAGCCCCCGGCGTCCCCCTCCACAGCGGCCCGTAAAGAGACGCCCGCTTTAAAAACATCAGATCCTCCGGCAGCACCCTCGTCTCCTAAAACCACCTCAAAACTAGTGAAGAGAGACGAGGACGAGGAAGACGACTGGCTCGCCGGAGCGCTGAGCCGCAAGAAAACACAGCCAGGGAGCCAATCAGAGGACAGAGACAGGAAACAGGAAGTCTCGTCTGGTCTGGGGGAGGAAGTGGACGTGTTTGTCAGGTGAGGGCTTTTTCTGAATGTTGGATGGAAATGGATCAGGATGCACTGAGATTTCTCAACGTGTGACGTATTTGCAGCTCTAAATCAAATGTGCCTTTAGTCCCACAAAGACGTCAGGACGAGTCTCCCGTCCCAAACCCAGAGCTCAGGTACAGTCAGCACACAGTCAGTCACTGCTGTAGATGTGCTCGTGTGATTAACCCTGGGCTAAATCAAGTGTGTGTGTGTGTGTGTTTCTAGCAGAGAGTCTACTGGCGTCTCCATCCAACACAACACAAGCTCAGAAACTCAACACAAACCAGGTAGAGTGAAACACCGCTCTGTTAAACCTCTTATAGTTTCTGCAGTTAGGGGAAACATCAGGGAGGTTTAAAATTGAGATTTCCATTGCTGGAAAAGCCAAGGCATTTTTATAGTGAAAAGTTAGTTATTTTGCTTAACTATCAAATATTTAGTTGGCAAGAAATTGCTCTTTTCACAAAAGAAAAAACACAAAAGCACGTATGTGGGTACCCAAGCAGTTGATGATAGCCACTGACTTCCACAGTATTATTTTTCCTGTCTATACAATGGAAGTGAATGTCTACATCAACCATTTGGTTTATTTTAAGTAAACTATCCCGTTTACATTAAAAAAAAAAAAAAAAACTCCATTTAGCAGACGCAAAAGCAACTTACAGTACATTCAGGTTAACATTTTTTACCTAAAATATGTTCACTGGAAATCAAACCCACAACCTTACGCTGCTAACGCAATGCTCTACCGCTTGAAAAGGGATGTGTGTAGTCATGGAAGGTAATAAAAGCTAAAAACAGCATTTGGAATTTTAATAGCTGTTGTTGTTTTTTTAAAATAAACTGAGAATTTTTTATAAAACTGATTAAGTCATGGGGCTAAAAATATTGTTTTGGCGTCAAAAAGGTTGATTTAGAGGGACAATTCACCAACTTTCACAAAATAAATCTCTAAAAGTTATTCAAAATCATAATGGGGATCTGTCGCCTCATTTCTTAGTTTCCTCTCAGAAAACACCATCCCAGCATCTCTTACCCATCAAACGCCTGAGAACAACCCTATAAAACACACCTCATCCCTAAACAACACAATTCTCCCCCTCACCTGTAGTGACGCAGTCATCTGCTCAGGAATCCCTGCATCTCATGACTCTCATGTTCAGTGCATATCAAGCCATGTTTCTCACTCGTCAGACCCCTCAGCCCCTCTTCACCGCTTCTGTCCCGTTCCAGGACTCAGTCAGACCCTCTCTTCACAGTCCAGAGAGGCTGAAACACGGCCCTTTAACTCAACCAGCAGCACACAACCCAAACCACATGCTCAAGACCCCAGAACACCCCCAGGACGGGACGTCCAGACAGAAACACCCCACTCAAACCCGGTCCAGGGGTGGCATGTGCCCGCTCTAGCGCCCCCTGCAGTGTGGAGTAGGTGCTACTAGTGTAGAGCAAGAGTCTATCATGAGAAATATTACATCAGGCTAATGAGAACAAACCAAAATATGAAGGAGATGAAACGGGAAATGATATTCCACATATTCTATAGTGTGTTTTTAAAACTGCTGTTGTTTCAGTGCTTCCACAGACATCTACTGAGGGCACTGCGACACACACACACACACCTTTACCTGCAGACAGTCTTCAGCAGCTACTCATACAACAACAGGTGACACACACAGATATAATACACATGCTGTAACGGTGATTCATGTAATGTAATGAAGGCTTGTGTGTGTGTGTGTAGCTGTGGGGTCTGAGCGGCTCTCTGGACCATCAGCATGACGTGACGTCGTCGCTGCAGAAACGCATCATTCAGCTGGAGGGACAGGTACGGTTACCTCGGTTAGACCGATTGTTCACGAGACTCCCGCTGAATGCAGGACCTGAGATCTTCAAGCGTCTGTGTCCAGGTGAGGAGTTTACAGCTGGAGAGAGACCAGAACCAGATGCTGTTAGAGAGCATTCAACAGAGACACAAACAAGACACTGAGCTGATGGAGAACATGCACAGGTAACACACACACAGACACACACAGAGGTAACACACAAGAAGCAGGTAACATGCACGTGGTCTTGTCTCAGAGCTCGTGTGAAGCTGCTGGAGGAATCGTCCGCTCAGCGAGAGCTGCGCTCGCGGCAGGAGAACGAGGACCTGGCGGAGAGACTGGCTGCGGTCACACGTCTGGTGGAGCAGGAGAGAGCAGAGATGCAGGCGCAGCAGCAGCGCAGACTCACACAGTGTCAGCAGGACCGAGACCGAGAGGTGGAGAGACTCCGAGACCTGCAGAGGTAATGCACACACACACCCCGAGAGCTGACGATGACTACAGGAAAACATCCCACCTGAGTGTAAAACAGGCCTGTTTAATGTGTCACAGGAAGTCCATCCTGGAGATGAAGAGAGATCATGAAGAACAGATCCAGCATCTGAAGAAGCTGAAGGACGAGGAGATCGACGCAGTGACCAGCGCCACGTCTCAGACCAGGTGCTGCACGTCACAGACGAGACGTCCCTCAGCGGCTTCAGCCGGACCTCACCGAGCTCCTGTGTGTGTGTGCAGGTCTCTGACGGTGGTCATCGAGCAGATGGAGCAGTTCTCCCGCAGGCTGGGCGATCTCTCGTCTCGCGTGGAGAGTTCACATGAAAACACAGCGCAGGGACTGGAGATCGGAGCCAGACAGAGAGACCAGCAGCTCAGAGGTACGAACACAAACACCAACATCTCCAGATCTGTGCAGAACAGATCCAGATCTGTCATTCTCTCGCAGTTCTGCAGGAGCGCTTGAGTCAGCAGCAGCGCGAGATGACCGAAGAGAGGTCACGACTCAAAGAGGTCATTGCCAAGATGGACACACAGCTGGCGGAGCAGCAGAGACAGCTGGAGAAGGTCCGGACACCCCTCTGAATCGTGTGTAGTCTGAAGATGGATGAGTGTTTAACGTCATGCTCCTCTGGTTTGTGTGTTCAGGAGCGCTGGCGGGTCACCTCAGAACAGGTCAAAGTTGAATCATCTCTGCGAGGACTGGAGGAGGAGAGACGGACCATGATGCAACAGTTCAGCATGGAGAGAGAGGAGCTGGAGAGGGCAAAGGTCAGACGCGAATCGACACGGCAGCGCTCATTAAATAGGAATTAAATGATAATTCCCAAATCAACTTAACACCCCATATATAGAGAGAGTTACAAAATGTCAATTTATATTTATAACATTTTATATATCTCATATATTTGATAATAAAAAATCAGGCTGGATGACGTGTGTCTGAAATCACAGTTTAATTAAATGTGTGTGTGTGTGTGTGTGTCAGAGCGCTCTCCTGGAGGAGCAGCAGTCCGTCATGCAGCACTGTGCAGAAGAGCGCAGGAAGCTGGCGGCCGAGTGGAGCCGCTTTCACACGCAGGAGAAACTGCGTCAGGAGCGCGTGGAGAGAGAGGCCAGCCGAGCCATGGAGAGAGACGCACACAGAGAGGGCTCCTTCATCAGCATGGCACAGGTCCACACAGTACAGGCCAAAATATGACTATCGAATATTAATCAGGATGAACAATACAGCCGTTTTTGAACCTATATGAGCCTTAAAGTGATAATGAATTGAGCTAGATGCTAATGTTTACATGCAAACACAAACAGCACAATGTTAAGTATCTCAGTACTATGAAACCGTATTTGTGATTTATATCACAATTTTTTTTTTCAATTGCAAGTTATCTTATTATTGGGAGTTAACATATCCAAATAAAGAAATATTTTGGTTCTGCCAAAATAGATCAAAATAAATACATTTTCCTATATGTAATAAATAAATAAATAATTCAGTATAGCGAAAGTAGCAAAAAAAAACTAATTAATTAATTATTAAAAAAGGGTATCACCATATAAATAAATGAACAGGCCTCATGTAAGTGAAAACATCTTGCTTTTGTTACATTTTTTGTTATATGTCGCAAATTATGAAGAAAAAAAAACAAATTCCCCCAAAATGTGCATTCTATGAATGAAAGTCACAATTAAAGTCAGATTTTTAGTTGAAGGTTGAAAATAGTCGAAATAGGCCTAATGTTAGAATCCTGAGGAAACAAGTCTAAATTGCAGATACATAAAGATAAAATATTTTACATTCAAGAGTTTAGATTAAATGTAGATTTTAATATTTACAAAGAAATCTTTTTCAACATGCAGAATAAATAAAAAGTGATATTCAATGAAAAAAAAAGATGAAGGATGATTTATATTCATATATAATATTTTAGTATTTAGTACAATATAGTGTAGTGTTTTAGTATTAATAATTTGAATTTTCATATTTGTTGCTTTCATTTAATTTAAATGTAAATGTGTTTACATTATTTATAAACTAAATTTAAATTCAAATCAAATGTGATTTCTAAACTGAATTCAGTTTAAATTGTATATATATTTTAAATGGGCTTTTGCCATTTTTAGCAGTTTTTAGCTTAAGTTCATCAGATATTTAAATTTATTTTAATTAAAGGAAACTATTTTAATAGATTTAGTAAAAAAAAACATAAAAAACAAGAGTGCTAACTTCTAATACAAGATGAGGTTTATACAGCGAGCTGCAGGTGATCAGAGAGGAGCTCAAGAGGACCTGCGCAGTGATTAAATCACAGTTTGTTGTGTGATCCTCAGGAGCAGGTGGATCTGAAGCTGCGCGCCGGAGAGCTGAAACAGAAGGAGGAAGCACTGCTGCGTGAGAGAGACAGTCTGGAGAAACTGAGACAGGAGCTGGACACTGAGAAAGAGCGACTGAGCGCCGCGGCTCTGAGACTCAAGACACGAGCGCAGGAGGTGGAGAGCTTCAGCAAGGTAAGACACTACAGCAGCAGATCTGTGTGTGTGAGATGCTGATCATGTGACACCGAAGCCTTCCTGTGTCACAGCTGGCGTCCGAGCGCTTCGAGGAGGGAGAGCGAGCGCTGCGAGAGGCCAGACAGGTGGAGGCCGAACACCAGACTCGACTACGCAACATCCACACGCAGATGGAGAGACTACGACAACAGGAGCACAGCCTACAGCAGGTCTCTCACACACACACACACACACTCATCACGGACCACAACCACCGTCACAAATGACCACTGTCAAGAAATGCAAATATGGGTCAAACATAAAAAAAGGGGTTTCAAGCATCAAAACAATCCAAGTTTACTACAGCTTCACATTTCTTAGGTGTGCTAGAATCTGTCCTGCTTATTTCTGAGCAAAAAATAATGACTGTCATACATATTTACAATGATTTACAGAGGAGACGCACTAAAATGGCCTTCATTGCAACAATATTTTATAATAGTTTACAGAAAATCTTGTTAGACATATTTAGATCAAGAATCATTAGATGACTTTAAAAGACACTATTTAAGGATTACACTTCAGCCCCCAAAAACGAATTAGTTGTCATTTCAAATCTTCACAGATATTTGCCACTATCCTTTAAACCTCTAGATTTGTGAGTAATGATGAATGATGTAGTTCAGTTATCTGGTTCCTCATGGCTGTGTGATCTGCAGGAGCGTCTGAGGATGACGGATCATCACAGAGACATGGAGCGACTGAGACACACTCTTCCCGTCCACCCCGGGACGTCCGCAGCTCTCATCACAGGTGATCTGTTCATACTGACTCACCGCAGGCGTTCAGTGTGTCAGACAGTCATTCATGTGTGTGTGTGTGTCAGATTTCTCTCCAGCGTTAGCCAGCACACACCTGACCCCCGCTGTGAACCCGCTGCCCGCTGAACTACACGCCCGCCTCGCCCTCATCAGACACACCGCTGAGAAGGTACAGAAACACACCGAGGACACCCCCTACCACCACACTAAAACACTCCACAGGTCAAAATAAACGTAACCTCCAGGGTGTAGTATATGCACGTATGAATGTTTTTTTTTTGTTTAGCAAAAATAGCGAACAAATAAAGAAATAAACACTTAAAAATGCAATAAATAAAAATATAAAAAACACATAAAATGAAAAGACCGCACCACATTTCCCAAAAATATAAAGCAAATGTTCAGTTGAGCAAAAACAGCTAAAAAATAAATAAAACAAATATTGAAATGTGCAAAAATGAATTAATAATAGTTAAAAAGGGAGAGGTATCACCATATACACGAAGCAGAACAAACCTCACATACATGCTGAAGTAAAGCAGGAATCCAGCAAAAATATCAATCAGTCCTGCAGACAACAAAACTACAGAGCGCACTCATATTAACAGATCATTATCACCCACCGACTCCCTCTGATCACGTGACCCACTTTGAGAAATGCTTCACCCTGAATACACATTTACACAGATTCCCATTACAATGATTGGATTTGACCATTTAACAGTAAACGAGACTCTACTTTTACCCAGAATTCAATAAACTTTAAAATAGTATAATCAATAGATCCCATACGGTGTAGCAATGGGCACACGGTTTATTTGAAGAAATATGCAGGAGACAGTACAGCTAGGGATTTTTGGGGTGAATTTTTTTATTTAAAACATGAACAGAATGCAGTATGTGTGTGTATATATATATAAAAAATGCTGCAATACAAACACAGCAATTGTGCTTCGAGAACACTCACTATAGCTGATATTTTATAAATGTAGTTTCCCTTTTATTTGGGACTTAAGTTTAACCGTTTTTGACCCCATTGGTTTCCAATAGAAGGCTTGAGAATGCACAGACGGTTTAATTTATCACATGGTGTATAAAAAAAAAAAAATCAAATCTGCAGTAATAGTCAGCCTCAAACCACTAAAATATTAGGAATTCCTTTTATCAACTTGCATTTTGAAGTAATTCACCATTGCTTAAATATAAAAAAAATTTCCTCTAAACTGGCAGCATCCCACCCATACTAATGTTTTCTGGCCATTTCTCCAACAGGACAGAGACTTCCTGCAGGAGGAGCAGTACTTCCTGGACACTCTGAAGAAAGCCCCATATAACACATGACCACAAGGAGATGGACAGTTTTGATACACGCTTTATTTCATAATAAAAGTTTTTAGAGACATTTCATGGTCTGACATCAATCTCCAGCATTCGGTCACCATGGAGCGTATCTGCAAAAGTGTAAAGATTAGTCACTTCAGTTAAAATAACTGGTTTGATTTTTTTTTTTTTTTTTAATTAAACAAAAACAAGCCTCAGGTACCAAAACTCCACACGTTTTTTCAGACAGGGATAACTTTTCTCATCACAGGCTTGAATGAAGAAATGGTCTAAACGCTGACCTTCAGGTCAGATTTTCTTTAAGTTACATCACTCACAACCCTCAATTTATAATAAATACTACTTACAGCTCCAGATCCAAGTGAATCAGGACACTCATGGCGCTTTCAGCTCCTTCTGTATAGAGAAAAAAAACCATGCATCAGATGCACGCTCATCCAAAAAAGATGCAGTTAAACACAAGATAAAGTTTTAAGAGATCTAGCGTACCTGATCAGTGCTGGATCAGCGTTTAGATCCATTCATTCACCTGTTGAGAGAGAAATCATTATATTAGAGATCTGCGCTCCCCAGAACAGACTGATGCGCTTCTCATCTGTCGTTGTGTCTCAGAAAGAGTCAGCTTTGTCCTCGTCAGTTATCGCATCAGACGGCACTTCCTATAGCGCAGTTTCATCACTGAACACAACACCTCGTGCACAGATATACTAACACCCCAGACTCAGGTCAGTAATAAACCATTGATAAACAAACTTAACCAAATTAAACATCTAATGAATTAAGTTCATAAAAATACTTTTGAATACCCACCATTTCCATGAACTGAGCGCAATTATCACACAATCAGTCAGTCAGTAGATAATCAGGACCACGTCGCGTTGAATCCTGCCTGCAGAAGACACGTGGGAAAACCGTGAAACACTGAACACCATGTCTGTGCTTCAAATCAATGTCGCGATAATAAAACCAGCTTCGATCGACAGACTTACAGTTATCATGGTGGTCTGAAAGCGCTGCGATGCGACCCTCGCGTGTAATTCATTACGAGCATTATTTAATTGAGCGGCTCTGTCTCCTGTGTCTGAAATTGCACAACTACACACGCGCTGCAGAGAGAAAGAGAGCGAGAAGAAGAGAGCATCCGGTTTTATAGCGCCGGAGCGTCACGACCCACGTGACTAGGGCTGCGTTCTATTCGCTAGTGATCGTCCACGTGTCTTATTCCCTTCGAAGCAGAGTTCTCAGGGTTACGAGGTGTAACGTTCAAAATAACGGTCACTCGGAACTCTCTTATTAAGACACGTATGTTGAATTCTGTCTGGAATGATGCTTCAGCGTTGCTTTCATTCGTGTTCTCATTTCAAGTGCCCTACGAAGGCAGCATTATTGAGTTTGGCACGCTGGAAATACCATGTGGAAACCGAAATGCGTGCTGGGAAAATGAAGCGCTTTATAATATAAAGGTATTAGAAAAGAAAAAAACATTCACATTACTGCTACGTGTTTGTAATTATACATTTTATATATGTATATATTAAATTATATATCCACTGTAAAATTTAACATGTTTTCACCCCTATTTAGATTTACAAAATAAAGGTCATTAAAACAATCAACAACTAGCCTAAATTAAGGTGTTTTTTTAGATGATTAAAAAGTCATATAATTGCATATAATGGATAATAATAATAACACAGCTCGTTTGTAAAAACGAATTAATTCTAAATGTAATGTAATGTTATGTGAGTTAAACAAATGCTCCACGTTTTGATGCACAGACAGACCATTTTCTTTCCAAAGCATTGTTTTTACAGTAATAATAATCAGTGATAATATGCTGACAAATATGACCAGTCTGCAACATCAAGAAGCAGAATGAAGTGAACTAAACAAGTGTTTGAAGATGACCGTGCTAACCAAGGGAAGATGAAGTTTAATCAGATGTCCAGATGGGTCACAAGTGTTTGTTAAGACAAGATTTGAACTGAGAGCTTGAGTATTTTACACCCATTTCATTTGAGAGCATGCATGCACATTGGCACATCGACACATGCGCACTAGTAACGGGATCCCTGTGTAGAGCCTGCGCTTTTTCTCTCCAAATGTAATGAGTGATTAAAATGTCTTTATACCTGTACTGGTGTAAACTAGACTTGCAGGTATCTTGTAATTGCCTCACACATCTCGTCAACATCTTTTGTTCTGGGTTAAGGCTAGAAGGCACATCAATACGACGTAATTTTTGTCACACTGCACAACAATAATTACTATTTTTGCATTATTGTAATGTAGGTTTGGGGTAGGTGTAGACGTTATTAAAACACTGGTAGAAAATCACATTTCATTGTTAGTTTCCGGTTGGAGTTATCCCTTCAACCTTGTGGATAAACTAAATAGTAGTGCTTCACAAAATTATTCAGTTTCGATTGTGTAAATACAACAAAAACGTGGACTAAATCATGCTTAAAACAGCTTTTAAACCCATTGCAAATGTTTTATTCAAAGTATAAAACATTAAATGATATGAAAAATAATAATAAAATACTGTACCTTTAAATATTTTATATTTATTTGTCGAGCTTGTAAATAGATTCCAGTGAGAACTGCTAATCATTCTTTTTAATTGCACCAATGTCTTGTTAAAAATGTCTACAAACTGATGAAACTTAGATCAGATCAAACCATAGATGCTGGTTCAATATTTCAAATATGCACATAGCTTTTTTTTTTGTTATCAAATTTTTATTGTTATAACATCGTTTAAACATGACATATCGAAGACAAACAATCAGCAATAACCTAGTATGAAAAAAAGACAAATTAATACAAATAATAATAAATAAAAATGAAAAAGTCAATAATTAAGATAGTAAAACATTTAAAATAAATGTATATAGGGCACTATATCAGTGGGATAACAAAGATACAGAAAGAAATGTATATATATTGAACAAATAGTAAACAAACAAACAGAATGTACTTCAAAATATACACAAATATATATAAATAGTACAGATTGTTAGAAAGTATCCACAAAAAAAAAAGAGCTGTCAAACCAGCTAAAAACACTCATTTCTGAGTTTGTTAAGTTGGATATCAGAGAGATCATCTAAAATAAAAACAGATGGAGACAAAGGGGCCGAAACATTCAATAAAGTGGACAAACTTTCTTTAACCAAATTCCAAAAGTAAGCAACTCCAGGGCATTCCCAAATCATGTGAAAAAGGTACCAATTTCCCCTGAAGGATCAGGTTTAAGTTTCATACTATAGAGTTCACGTGGAGTCATTTAAGTCCTATGAATAAAATTAAGATGATTGATGATCTGGATTCCTTGAGGCATGCATTACCATCATCCAAAAACTGTCCCAATTAAAACTGGGGGAAAGGTCCAGAAAATCTGCCCGCCATGAGTAGTCTATTGTCAGAGGAGGATGCATTTTTTCCAGTAAAAAATTATACAATTTAAAAACCAAACCTTTTGTTCCCCGAGTTTCACGTAAAACTTTAAGTAAAGGGTGATCTTTAAGAGGAGCCAACCAAGGAACCCCATAAGCCTTCATGGCTGCCCTCAACTGTAAATAAAAAAAAAAGGTAGAGCTCTTAAGGTTAAATTGAATGGAAAGTTCTTCAAAGGAGTAAATGCCTTTATCACCCATTACATCACCCAAGGAGTGAATTCCTTTGTCAAACCACTGTCGACCCTGGTCAATCCTTATTGGGCGCTTACCAATTAGGAAACCATCATTATTAAAGATAGGAGAGTTGGGATTCCAATTAGAACGGATATTACAAGCTTTTTCTGCTGCCCTCCAGATGGACAGAGCGTGTGACACTATAGGACCGAAACGGAGCGTACACTTTTTTAGAGGAATATTGGCAAATAAAACTTCATCTAACTTCAGAGGAAGAACTAGATTTCACTCCTAGGAGCGCCACGAAACCCAGTGATATAGCTTAAAATTCGGACGTGCAAGTCCACCCGCGAATCTATCTCGTTGCATCGTAGAAAGTTTAAGACGTGGACGTTTGCCATTCCATACAAATTTGGTAATTATGCTCTGTAGCCTATCGCAAAAATGAGAAGGGGGAGGCAAGGGCAGGATAGAACTCACAGAGTTAATTCGAGGGAGTACATTCATTTTGATAATCGAGATGCGCGATCTAAGGGAATTTGGGTGATGACCAGTTATCCAAGTTACAAGAAACTTTAGACAGGATGCCCTCATATTTGGTCTTAATTATATACTGCAATGAAGCACCAATCATAATGCACAAATACTTAAATTGTTTGACCACTGGTATACCCGAGGGCAGTTTCTCATCATGTCATTTAGTGGAAGAAGTGCCAACTTTGTCCAATTTATTCTATATCCGTAAATCTCGCCAAAACTGCCAAAGATAGTTAAAATGTTAGGAATGGACTGCAGTGGAATGCCTAAAAAAAGAAGGATGTCATCTGCATACAAAGAAATATAATGGTTGGTCCCACACATTGTGATTGGGGTGATACCTTTATCTATGCGTAATGCACATAACTTTTATATAGCCTACACAATGCTGCAAAAAAGTTTTTACCCCCTTCCCCTTTTATTTGTTTTTATTTGTCTCACTTAAAAGATTCAGATCATCAAACAAATTTTAATATTACACAAAGATAGAGCAAAATGCAGTTTTGAAATAATGATTTCACTTATTAAGAGGAAAAAGCTTTCCAAACCTGTCTGGCCCTATGTGATTAAGTAATTTAAATAAGTAATCTAATAATCGCATAATGGTTGTGTGATGCTTTGCAGCAACAAATGCAATCAAGTGTTTGCAATAACTGGCAATTAGTCTTTAACATCTCTGTGGAGGAGTTCTGGCCCACTCTTCTTTGCAGAATTGTTGTAATTCAGCCACACTGGAGGGTTTTCGAGCATGAATGAACTGTTTAAGGTCATGCCACAGCATCTCAATCAGATTCAGACTTTGACTTGGCCACTTCAAAACCATAAAGGGATCATATGATGCGATTTCAATTTTTCCTTTCTCTTTGGAGTGTTACAAGCTCTTGGTACATAAAGAAGATCTGTAAAGTTGTAGAGACTAAAGTCTCAAATCCAAAGAGATATTCTTTATAAAAGTTAAGAGTCAACCACACCCCCCTAAAACAGCTTGTTCAAACACACCCCCACATGTCTATGTCACTATGTGGGAAGATTTGCATAACACCGCCCAAATGTTCATGTAAGTACATTTTCATATGTAAAGGACTTGCCACTGACGAGTCAAATATGAGTTTTGAGCAGTGTAGAGTAAAGCTTGTTGTTTGTCATTTCTCCGATCGCACATGCGACATGGTTTTATATTCACACAGCATGATACGCAACACAACATGTAAAAAGACAGTATAAATCATTATAATCAGTTATTATGTCCTCACTGGATGCTACAAATCTTAATTTGTAAAGGTTTTTGTTGGTTTTGTCTCATCGCACAGGGACATAGCATTACAGTATGGTGAGGCGCGTAACATTTCTGTCACACGCTTGAGATATTCGGCCAATCACAACACACTGGATAGCTGGCCAATCAGAGCACACCTCGCTTTTCAGAACGATGAGTTTTGTAAAAAATCAACCTATTTCAGAAAGGCGGGCATAGAGGAGAAACAATAATCTACAGTATGTGGAAAAGAATGTGTTTTTTGAACCATAAACCACATTTAGCAGCATCATATGACCCCTTTAATTGAGTTTTTCTTGAGTCATTCAGAGGTGGACTTGCAGGTATGATTGGGATCATTGTCCTGCTGCATAACCCAAGTGTGCTTGAGCTTGAGGTGAAAACAACTGATGGCATGAATGTATTTCATTTTATTTTTTGCATATTTTAATCATGAAAGAACTGTGATTAACCACATTATTTTAGAAAGCTGAGTAGATATATTGTACTATGGTAGTACTATGTTTTTATTGACATTAATATATCATAATATTCTTTTAAATGTTGCCTATTATGGTAACTGTGATGTTTTTGATTGGATATGTGTTATTGTAGCAACATTGTTATACTGTAATTTGATTAATATTGTAAATTAATGTTAATCTTGTCTTTATTACTATTTATTTCCCTTTTTGTTTTATTTTATTTCAGTTATTTTAAGTAACACGTTTTTCCACGTTTTTTCTTTCTTTTTTTCTTTTGGTTTAGTTGATTAATAATCTTTTCTCTCTCTCTCTCTCTCGTGTTCCACGGTAGGTAAAGTGTTTATTCATCATGCACACAGGGTCATGGTATTTGTTCAGAGAACACAGTCCTCACACAGTTCAATCAGATCTCAGGAGTGTCCTGTCCTGAGTGTCCCGGTCACGCCCTTAGCCTCCGTTATTTTAATGTCATGCCACTTTTCCGTCACTAGGGAGAGATGTGAACTCTCTCGCCCGCGCGCACACACACACTCGTGCACATGTGTTTAAAGAGCGTCCCGCGGAAGCACGCACTCACTGCAGCACCGTCCCGCCGCGGGATGGATGAACCGGACGCGGCGCCTCAGCGGAACGGGTCCGCCGCGGGCGCGCGCATGCACGGTTTGTTCACGGACGCGGACACCGGGCGGCTCACAGTCGCGCTGACTCTGTCGGACAGCTGCCTGACGGTCCAGAGGATCGACTGCGCTTCACCGCCGGAGCACCTGGACCTGCGCGTCTGTCTGGGGAGCCGCGCGCACCGGGGCGAGGCGCAGGGCGCGCAGCTCTGCGTGTATTTCTACCCGTACCGGCGCCGCTGGATGGCCTCGGCCCCGGTGCGCCAAAGGGACGAGCGGCGCTTTCGACTCGGCACGGAGGAAAGCGATGAGGACGCGAGCCTGCGCGAGGCGCAACGGTGGGCGCGCGCCATCAACACCGCGCGGCGTCCGGAACACACGCACGGTGAGAAACCAACTTAATACGGAGTTCAGACTCTCGCTCACTCTATAGACAGGTGAAACTGTGTTTTTCATCAGCGTGCTCGATAACACTTTGGAACAAGTTCATCAACAAAAACCCTTCTGCAAAATCAATCAATAAATAGAAACCATTACAGAAATCATGTTTTCCACTAAAAATACCATAACAAACCATCAACTTAAAACATTAAAAAACGGTTTCCTGTAGTGAGTTCCAGGACATATTCCATTAGGATTTACTGGATTTAACAAGCCACTAATAGAGGCGACCAGAGACCACAGTGTTCATTACAGTTTCCATTAAAACCAATCAAATTCCAATTATATTCCACAGTCTGTGATGGTTTCTAGTTTATTCTTTTTTTTCAGTAGGGACAGCTCTTTAAAAAAGAAGATCATGCTATAGCATGGTTATTTGCAGATATATCTTGTTGAGGTTCACTGTCAGTGCCATGGTACAGAGACATGTTCCTCATTCAGTGTTTGTATTTGATCATCTCTGTACCATGGCACTACCACAGTCCTTTAGTAAACAGGTTAAATCCAGCTAACAAAATGTGTTTTGTTAGCATTATGCTCTAAATGTTTGACATGCCTGTTCCTTGCGTTCACACGCAGCTTCGCCTGCTCGGTGTGTGATGATGAGGTGTGACGGTTTGCCAGGAGGAAAATATGACAGCTAGATGACACGCTGAACTAGTCTGACCTGCTGCATGACAGCCGTTACTGTAATTAATGTGTTAAAGCTCTAGACCTGAAGTGTGTGTGTGTGTGTGTGTGTTTAACATCTGATGGAGACACACATGATCTTGTTGTGTTGTGTAAGTGTGTGAGATGATGCTCAGATGTGAAGAGATGCTGAGAGGACATGAGGTGTCACCCACAGACATATGGGACACGTCCATCTCCATCTGTCCACCCTCATGTCCACTACTGAGGGGTTTAACCCCGTGAAGCCTGACGCCTTTAGACCTCATGTGTGTCTTCTGTTGAGTATCACATTTGATTCATCAGGCTTTTATGGCTCATAGAGTATAGTGAGAATGTGGAGTGGGAAAAAAAGAGTTATATGATATTTAAATGCTTAGTTTTATAAACAAAGATATGTAGTTTAAAAAAAAAATGTGATCCTATACAATACAATGATACCTGGAGATAATAATAGTTCCTCAGAAGATCTGAGATGTTTTCAAGGTTTGGGGAGATCATTCCCTCACTGAGGAACAGTGAAAGTAAAGCTTCTGGAAACAAACGCTCCTCAAAAGATTTCACAGCAAAAACACACATGAAGTACGAGCTGAAGCTGGACGTTTGCACAATAACATGCTTATAAAGTCTAAACTATCAATCAGACGACAAACGGAATGTAGTTTGTGAACAACAGGTTTTTCTGAGGTTTTTTGAAGATGCTGATCATGTTTTAGAGGCCTAGAATTTGAGTATCGAATATACAGTTGGCCTACTTTGTTTGAATGGTGTTTTAAAATCAAGCATCACTGTTATGTTTTCTTTAGACACTATCTAGTTGTTTTATGCAACAACACAAATGTGTTCTGGCTTCATTTAAACAATAGATACTGTAATTATGCCAAGCATAAACAATTCAGCTGTTTTAATCTTTGAGCACATACAAATAGGACAGACTCTTCCTGCAAGTTTGGTCTGATGACGGCTTCTCTGTTTGTGAAACACACACCGGAGACTCGGTCCCGCACAGACCGCTCATTCCAGCAGATATCTGATCAGGACGAGACACATCTGGGCTTCTAGAACTGCATCGAGGAAGTTCTGAACGATGAGGTCGTTTTAAATGATTCTAAGTTCACCATGGCAACTCGGAATTCTAGTTTGAGGAATAGTGAGGTACAATAACGAGGACAAACAAATGTGTTTATGAAAAAAAGTGCTAAACAAATCCTCATCCTCAGGCTGTCTAAGATGTAGAGGAGTTTGTCTCTTCATCAGATTTGAAAAATGTGTCATTACATCAGTTGCTCATCAGTGGATCCTCTGCAGTGAATGGGTGCCGTCAGAAAGAGAGTTCCACAAGTCACAATAATCCACAAGTAATCCACACCACTGCAGTCCATCAGTGAATGACTTGTGAAGAGACAAAAGAGAAAAGCTTTATGTTTGTAAGAAACAAATCCATCATTAAGATGTTTTTTTTTTTTTTGCATGGTAAACAAATAACGTAAAAACTAGTCTTTAATCCATAATAACGTAGTGAAAAAGTCCATCCCGTTTTCTCTCACATCACAGACTATCCACATCTTTGACTGTTTTGGCTTGTAAGTGGGTCTTAATATGCACAGATTTCTCTCCTGATTAAGATGAGACAAATGTTCCTCTGAAGGGAGCAGTATTATGGATAATAAACTCGTATTTTATTCAGAATCAACGGTTTGAAGTTAAAAACCTCTTAGTTATGGATTTGTTTCTTACATACACACAACTTTTCACTTCACAGGATGTTAACTGATGGACTGGAGTGGTGGCTTTGTTTTGCTTTTAATCATCTGTTTAGACTCTCTGATGGCACCCATTCACTGCAGTAATTTTCAGTTGTGGGTGAACTTTTTCTTTAACACCTCGGTTAGAGGTTTGTTTGTCCTCACATTGCACTTAATAATGAAAAGAATGAGCCAAACCAAATAACTCCTTGCGGCAAACTATCTCTGCAAAGACATCAGAGAGTTCATAACAATGCATATTCATCTACGTGCGTGCATATTTATGATGGTTGTAACCACTGTATTTCTATACAGTTCTTTGAGTATTTCTGCAGCCCAAGACAGTTGTATTTATACAAAATTAAAGACAACGATATCAGTGTCTGAGATTTCTTGATATTGTAATTAGCTCTTGACTAAGTCTAAGTTACTGTAAGATGTAAACAAGTTCAAGTAAATTTATATAGTCTTTAAAAATGATGCTGAAAATTCAGCTTTGAGCACAGAAATAAATTACATCCTAAAAGATATTCACATAGACGACAGCTATTTTGAAATCGTAAAAATATTTCAGATTAATACTGATTTTACTGTATTTTTATCACATAATTGCAGCCTTGGTGAGTGCCTCTCTTGTGCATCTATCTGAGCATCGAGTGAGGGCCACTGGTGAGTTTAGGAGCAGTCATCCAGTGTTCAGGTTCAGGCACATCATCTACTGCTCACAGACTCGGTCACACTGCAATCATATGTTTAATTGATGAGCTTGTTCCAGCATGTGTGATCCGCAGCAGATGATAATACACTATTTAACAGAATACATGTATTTTAAATGAGCCTCTCCTGTAAGGAGAACTGTCACATGTGAAGATGCCCAGAAAATAAATGCAAAACATGATTCATTGTTCTCTCTGAGAGCCGAGATGCTCAAGCCGACAGATGACGGCAGTGTAAACGGTATCTGGGGCTGTTTTTATAGAGGGAGGGTTTGTGCTGTGTTGTGTCCTAGAAGTTTACAGTACTTCAATGGAGATATTTAAAAAGGGCCCACTTCTAATGTTTTTGTTTGCACATAAACAGTCAATATTTCGTTTTTTTGTGATCTATTTCCCATCCTCTGCCCACGGTCTGTTAGTGAATCCATACTGCACACTGAACTGGAAACACGATCCGAATGAATGATCTGATGTGTCTTTCCAGGAGTAAGAGCGTGCAAATGATTGTTATCAGTCTGTGTGGAAGCAAAGTCATGTTAATGAGGAACCGGATCGATACGGTGAATGCTTTCGACGATATAAACATTGGATTTGTCAAAGTTTGCAAGGCGACATCGTATCGCTGGCAGATTTGTGTTTATTTGAGGGACCTAATAGCAAGAACTGTATATATACAGTTATGTGTATGAAAAGTTACTTATTAGTTACTTCTGGATGGACTGAAATTCACAAGTCATTCACATATATATATATATATTAAATTAAATTAAATACATTTAAATTAAAATTAATTAAAATTATTAAGAAGCAAAAAAAAATTAAGTAGTAAAATAAAATAAATAGAAAATTTGAAAAAATAAAAATAAATAAGACAAATAATATATTGTATACTGTGATTGGCAATAATACATTTAAAGCAATAAAAACGTTTTTTTTTTAATAAGCATAACAAAGCCATTATAAGCAACATTAAGAATGTAAATAAAATCATTTACAAAACTATTTTAGAAATGTAACGGATAAGTTATTTGTTTTTATTCCTCTTTTCTTCATGTTTTGTCTTCCACTTTTGTTGTATCTGATTGTTGTCTGCGTTGTTTTGTATGTTTAAAAGAGAATAAACGAACAATTATAATCTGATTAAAAATGTAAAATAAAAGTAAATTAATGTCAATAAATAATTTATATTCTGATTATTTAAGATTTAATTAGAATGTTTTATAACACAAAGTACAACAATATTATTCATATATAAAATGATATATAATTTGTTTTCCAGTCCTTGTATTTTATATTTACCCGCTCTAAAACATCAGAACTGATTCATTTCACAGTCAGTGGGTCTTTTCTCGTCTAAGTGGTCAGTTTGTAGACCCAGTGAGTTAAGTGAAACAGATAAACAGTGAAACAGAGTCTGTCTCTTCCATAGGCTTGCACGTTCAGCTCTTGCACGTTCAGCTGCTAATGGTTTGTGTCGGTGTAGAGCGGAGAGTGTCATTAGCTCTGCTCTGGCTGAGCGTTTGCTGAAGATGCAGTTACTGAGAGACGCTCGGCTCGTCTGCTGATGCTGGACACATCTGTGTGAGTTATTCCCTCAGGACTCCAGCACAGAGTGTGTATGGATCTGTATCTTCAGGGAAAGCCTGAAGGGCCTCTAGTGTTTCATCTGCTCTGCCCTCTGACCTCTGACCTCTTGACCTTTCCTCTGAGTGTCATGATGCTGTCAGGCTGCATCTGATCACACTCCCATGAGCCCCTCGGCCAAAACACGCCGCCCATCATTTATTGTACATCAGCTGTGTGTCACCAATCTAGTGCGGAAAATCTGGAGTAACGATTCATTTTCACGTGGTTTTAAACCCAAATTTTTGTCTGTATAAAACAGTTTTGTAGTTTTTTTTTGTAGATGATTGAATGTATTGTTGCCGGTCACAATATACAGCATAATATTTAATATATTATTTTAGATTTTTTAAATGATGATTTTAAAATAATTTCATTGAATTTTGTATTTTATTTCCTTTATATTTCTATTGTATTTAATTTATTTTGAAAATATTTATTTAAAATGTCTCATGAATTAATTTTATAATGTAATATGTTTTTATTCTATCTATTTTTAGAATTATTGATTTTAAAAAATTGTAAATGTATTTTTTATATTTATTTTTTATTTATTTAAAACTTTAACGTGTTTATTTATTTAAATTTTCTTACATTTATTTGGATTTTTTATTTAAAATATTTAATGTATTTAATTTATTTATTTTAAATTTAAATGTATTTGTTCTATTTACATTTATAACTGTTATTAATGTATTTATTTATATTTACAATTATATTATTTTATTTAAATCACAATGTATTTATTTATTTATATTTAGAGAGATTTTATTTAAATTTTTTTATGTTTCATTTTAAAGTAAAATCTAGACTATTTATTGTGTTTTTTTTCTGACATTGATTTGATGCAGCTTAATGATGCATTTCACACACACACACACACACACACACATAATCACAGTGATGACACATGCATTAATCCACATGACTGCTAAATTATATTCCACATGATTATTATTCAAATAATCGTCTGATTAACGAGCTGAGGGTTAATGTCTCTGGTTTGGAGGCTTTAATTATCAGTGCCAGTCAAGCGTCAGTATTCATGATAACAGCGTTTCGCTCTCCAGCTTCATATTTCATGATGAATGTGTTCTCAGGCGTTTCAGATGTTGATGGATGAGAGTTATTTTACTCGGCCTCCATCTCTTACAGCAAGGTCAGTGAGACTTCAACACAAAGAAGGGCCTTCTTGTTTCATCTGTCTATAACTCTGGTGATCGTTTCTCTAAAGAAAGTCGTTTACGCCGCTGAATGATGTTTGAAGCCTGGTTATTGTCAGCACGCAGCGGTCTCACAGACACACAAAGACATTCATTACACAAGGACACGCTGAAACACACTACATCCACAGTGAATGGAGCTGCTGAGCTGCTTTAGTTTTCATGTGACAGCATTCATACTGTATATATATATATTCTACTAGTGCTCAAAAGTTTGAAGTCTCCTCTGTTCATCAAGGCTGCATTTATTTGATCAAAAATACTGTAAAATAATAAAATATTATTACAATTCATTATAAGTGTTTTCTAAGTAAATGTATGTTCAAATGTATTTTATTCCTGTGCTCAAAGCCGTATTTTCTGCATCATTACTCCAGTCTTCAGTGTCACATGATCCTTCAGAAATCATTCTAATATCATATCATTTATACATAGTGACAGTGATATAATGTAATGATGTGGCAATGGTTTCTTAAGATCTACTCTTGCTTCTGATGTTTTTGGGGAACGCAGCTCTATGAGAACAAACACTGATTGAACACAGATCAGCAGCGAACGCTGTCTGTGATCGATTGCTTCTGTCTTTCAGGATTTGCGTGTTCTGATGAGCAGGAGAAATAGAGAAATAGTTCTATACAACAAAAGTCTATTTGTCCTTTTAGAAGTATATTATAAGTATATATTTTGATTTTGATATTTTGTGGACCGAACTTCTTGAAAGATACAATTTTTGATAAAAAAGGCACTTTAGAATCGATATTTTGATGTGAGGATCGATCCATTCAGTACAACATCAGTATCGAAAGTCTCTGTACTTTCAGATCGATCCTCCCGTCCCTACCTCAGATACTGGGGTGCGTTTTAAACCATATTAGTTTAAACTTCTGAGTGCACACGGACAGAAAGCGGCTGTCACGGCGTGTGAATGCTAAACTAAGTTCTCTTTCATGTCTTATTGCGCTTGAACTGTGAAACACACACGAGTTACAGAAACAGTGGGTTATGTCTGTGAAAGTAAACAGCTGGGAAATAAATCTCATGTTTATTTGAGATCTGTGTGGCAGCAGTGTAATATACAGTAAATAAATCATTAAATCCACTGCTCTGTTGTCTCCTCTGAGGCTGTGTGCTGTGCTCGTCTGTGCAGCTAAAGACAACATTAGCATGTTAGCATGTCTTTAGAGCTGCTACACCAGTCGCTTGCGAAATCAAAATTACGGCGCCTTGGGTGGAAACTTACAGATTAAGGGGCTGTAATATTATAATGAGATCCTTTCTGTGTCACTAGGGGAGCGGAAGCAGATACGCTGTTGATTTTATTAATTTATTATTTTTCACAAGCTTGCAGAAAAAGGCTCACCAAAACAAAGTTACTGGGTTGTGCTTTTCATGTTCGCTGGGTTGGCAGCTGCACCTGGGCCCTGATTATAGCACTTCAATAGAAACAAGTCAGATTCTCATGATATGTCAGTTTTAAAGCATCTAAATACAGACTTCCTGTTTTCCTGCCGTTTGGTTTTGTCGTGAAATATGACCTGTTCCTGACAGGTTTGGTGAGATGCATGGAGAAGTCTTCGGATACTTGTGGTTTTGTGTTTGGATAGATTGAGGCGTTCGTCTTGGCACACACACACGCGCACACACACACACACACACTCGGTATCTCCTCAGCATATGTTCACAGTTCAGCAGCTGTGATGCTGAGAGCTCCACCAGTGTGAGAAATGAAGCACACATTCATCTCTCTCTCTCTCTCTCTCAGTAAAAATAGATGTCTATTTGTGGAATCGCAGACATGCTCTTTTATTTTTTGTTCTTTGGTTTTGGATGTAAAACCATTACTTCAGTTTTAAAACTTTGTGCAAGACTCCAGACAGCTCAGATCCACAGCTAATCACATTTAAACTCCAAATGAAGGAAAACCACACCAGCCAAGAGCAAACAACAACATCACACTGTGTACTTTATCATTTGATTTAATCCTGATGGCTACATGTAATATTTGTCAGGGTTTCTTGTGCTAAGAAAGCTTATTTTTCCTTGGACAAATGTGGCCCTCCATCACACCAACATAATTAAATGTGCATGGTTATTATGTAAATGAATCATGAATATTTATGACGAAATATACGCTATATAATATTTATTGTATTAATAAATATTATTTATTAATATTGTGTTTATTAATATTTATAATGTTATTCATTAATAATGTATTAATTTATTAAATATGTATTTATTTTTAGTCGCTTCATTTAATGTTTTATTAATTATTTTTTATAATTTTACTTCACTTATTCATTTATTTCCTTTCTATAAACTTTAAAGATATTTAATTTATTAAAAAAGTTATTACAATTTAAATTAATTGTATTATGTATTTTGTTTATTTTAAATGATTTTATACAAATGCATTTCTATATATATATATATATATAGCTGTCAAGCATAATATAACAATCAAAGATTTTTCCATAAACAAATTAGTTTAATCTACTAATGTATGATAGTTTTTAAATATTTATTATCATTTTTTTTGTCCCTGATTTAATCAGTTCAGTTCAGATGAAAATAGAAAGTACTAGTATGAATACTATTTAGATTTAAATGCTTTTTAGGTGATTTAATGATTATAATGATTGTATTGTGATATAAATGTATTTAACGAGTAATGTTCTGAGCTTGGTTCCCTGTGTATAGCGGGTCTGTTTTGATGTGTTCCTGTGTGGAGCTGGAGTCTCTGAGGTTTGCTGTGATTTCAGGCCTGAGGTTGATGACGCTGTCAGAGACTCCGCTGCTAATTAGACAGTGTCAGTGTGAATCTGACGCTGAATGTTAATCAGTCTCATTGTGAAAGCGCTGACACTGAGTGTGCGTGGCTGTTGTTTTGTGAGTTTGTGAGCGCTGGCATTGATGCGTGTGATTCGACGCCCGCAGGAGCTCATTACGGCCCTGAGCCCCAGAGGATTCTGGGATACGGATGAAGCTCCTGCTGCTGCTGGATGTGAACCTCTCTCAGTCCACAGGAAGTGGCAGAGATCGTTTACTAATGCAATAGGTCAAGCTGATCTTTACCAGCGTTAAATGATCTGGAGCAGTGTCACCAAAAGCTTTGAGATGCTTTTAGAAAACCATTGCATTGCTTTTTATAGATGATTTAAATGTATTATAATTGTGAATCACAATATACAGTGATATTCTTTCAAACTGTTTAATTGTGTTAAAGTATATTCTTTTTTTGCATTTGTTTGTGTTAATATTGTCAGTTTGGATGAATCACAGAAGCAGTGCTCATCAATCATTTGTGTTGTAGTGAAACTGTACCGTTTGAGGTCTTCATCTCTCTGAACGTGTGTCACCTGTCACCCGGGTCGGTCGTCCCGTGAGGAAACACCCCCCGGATGATTGGAGAAACTGACTGTGTAATTCACAGAAGCGCTCTCAGATTAATGCATCACAGAATCCAGGCAAACCGCATCTGTTTGTGTCTCATTTGGGAGTTTCTAGCATTAGCGCTGCCATCTGTTAGCTGTGTTCCCAGCCGAGGCCCCGCACACTTTTTATGATATTTGTCAAACATTAAACCTCTTAAAGAGAATTATAATCATGTTTTCAGCAGCTGATTAAAACCCCCCGCAGCACAGATATTAAAACAAACAAACCAACGGAAAATGAGTTCTGCAGGACAATCGGACAAATCTGAAAATATCTATTTTTGAATTAAATCGTTTCATTGTAAATTTTATATGAATGCATTTCTTCCCAGTTCTGTTCCTGTGGGAGCGTGGGTTCAGTTCCCAGGGAACACACTTACTGATGAAAGAATGTATAGCCTGAATCCACTGTAAATCGCTTTGGATTAAAAAAAATACATCTGTAAAATAAGTATTAAATATTAACCCATCCAAGTTCACCCAGAGCAGTGGACAAGCGCATACACACACACACACACACTGTGAACACACACCCAGAGCAGTGAGCAGTAAGCACCTGGGGATCAGTTGGGGGTTGTGTGGCTTGTTCGAGGGTCTCACCTCAGTCGTGGTATTGAAGGAGGAGAGAGCGCTGGATAGTAACTCCCCGCACCGACGATACCTGCTGCACCTGAGACTCAAACCCATGACCTCCGGGTTACAAGTCCAACTCTACCCATTAGGCCACGACTGCCCCTCGACAAAAAATAAATAAGCACCAAATATGAGTAAAAATTAGCATAAAGCTTAGTACCCATACCATAGTAGAAAATACATCATCACATAGTTTAAAACATGAAGACTTTACCAGTGAAATATATCATCATACTTGCATTTATTTTATTTAATGTTTAATTTATATTTTATTACTTCATCTATTTATATATTTAAAATGTATAAAATATTTTATATTTGCTGTGGGTAATTTTTTTAAATTATTTTATAATTTTATCTCAATTTTATTATTTTAAATTTAATTTCACATGAGTTCAGGATCAACTCAAGCACTCAGAAACAGAACATTTTACATGTAAATGGTTTTATTATGTTATTATATTTTTTATAATCCATTATTTTATTATATTAAATTCAGATTTTATATTATGTTTCTTTTTATACTTGATTTTTTTAATTGCATTATTGTATTTTTTTTATTGTTTTATTTTTATATTAAATGATTCCTGCACTCAAACACAAAATGTTCATTTATATGATTTTTATCCCGTATGTAAATGTTATTCTCTCTCTCTCTCTCTCTCTCTCTCTGTCAGGTGTGTTGTTCTCCGAGGTCCGTCGACCATGTGGCGTGATGGTATTGGTCAATCCTCAGAGTGGGCGGGGCCAAGCCATGGCTCTCTATAACAGTCACGTTCAGAGGATGCTCACCGAGGCAGATATACCACACACGCTCTTCATCACAGGTGTGTAAAACACACACACACACACACACACACATCTTAGAAATAGTGAAAGTTAATGGGGTCCTAAGATGTTAGGTTCCCAGCGTTCTTCAAAGTATGTTCTTTTGTGTTCTCCAGGCTGAAAAAGGCAATGATACAAGTAAAAGATGATAGATTTATCATTTTGGACTCTTTCTGGTGACTAGCCTAAGTAACTTGAATTATCCTTCCCAGCATATGTTTCCTCAGACTGTGACAGTAGTCGATCGGTCTTTATTCTCAGGTGACAGCTTCATTCAGAAATCTCTCGATCAGTCCGAGAGCAGAGGAAGAGCTTCAGTGTCTGACCTCGGACAGAGAAACACACTCACATCTGTGTGTGACGGTCTGTTTATACATCATCAGTGAATGTGAAGAGTGTGTGTTTGTGTTGTTAGACGTGTGTCTGCACATCAGATGAGCATGATTTACTCTGCCCTTTGTCTTCCCAGTGGATGAATAGAACAGTAGATGTAAAGACGGATCGATGAAATGATGGATGAAGGACAGATGGATGGATGAAGGGACGAATAGAGAATTATTTTCATGACAATTAAACCCATTTAACCCTGGAAACTGTTTCCTGTTGAATAAACACATACGTGTTGGCATCTCTAGCCTCGTGGGTAGTGCACTGACATATAGAGCGGTTGCATTTCAGGCGTCCCGGGTTCGAGTCCTGGCTTGTGGACCTTTCTCTCTCCCACTTCACTTTCTGTCTCATATACTGTCCTATCCTAATAAACAGGAAAAAGACACCAATAATAAAATCTTTAAACACACACACATGTATTACAGTAATGGGACTCTGGGCCAGCGGTGCTTAATTGTCATGAAAATATTAATAATATTAACACAGGTGCATGTTTCCCCTGCGGTGGATAAAGACGTCCTGTGAGATCAGTAGCCATCCACTGAAACAGTGCCACTATTTGTCACTGGAATGAAGCAGACATGTGCTGTGTGAGTGTGTGTGATCTGTAATGTGGATCACTGTGATGTTAACACTCCACACTGAAGCCAATGAGTGTGTGTGAGTCTGTGTGTGTGTGTGAGTGTGAAGTGCGGTCTCAGCTTTAGGCATTTCTGCTGAATCAGTCACTATGAATCTTCACTTCTGACACACACACACACACACACACACTCAGGATTTAAACTCCACACAGTTCAGACTGTGACACTTTTACAGCAGTTTTGTGCATCTTTCTTGTGCTCTGCTGCATCTGATTTAATCGTTTACATTCATTCATTTATTTGATGCCTTACGCAGTTTACAAATAAGCAATATCACAAGCAGTTCGTCATAAGAGCCAGTTCTGTTCAACATCAGGAGGAGTAAACAACTACATGATGTTCACAAGACTGGGGGCTAATGTTTAACAGAAGTCTCTTCTGCTCACCAAGGATGTATTTATTTGATCAGAGATACGGTAAAATGGTGAAATAGTATTACAAATTCTATGTGAACGTATTTTAAAAAGTCCTTTATTTCTGTGATGTAAAGCTGAATGTTCAGCATCATTACTCCAGTCTTCAGTGTTGCTGCTTAAGAAACATTTCTGATTATTACCGACGTTGAAAACAGTTTTTCCATACTGAAATATTTTAATATATATCGTAACAATAATGTTTTTAGGGGGGAATTTTCTTGACACACTTTATTTTTCAGGATTCTTTGACGATCAGAAAGTTCAAAAGAAGGTCATTTATTTGAAATCGAAATCTTTTGTAACATTATAAATGTATTTACTCTTGATTTAGTTTAACCTGATGTATCAAAATAACTAAAACAGAAATAAACATAATATGAACTATATAGACATATGTAAGAGAAATAAATATGAATGAAAGAATAAATAAACAAAGGTTGCAAAACTTTAAAATAAAAACAAAAGATATCAAAATAAATCTAATTCAAAATATTAATACAAACAGCATATCAATGATGCTAATAACCACTGAGTGTAGATGAATGTGGGTCTCATCAGGTCTGTCAGCTCTTCTTCTTAAGATCGAACAGAAGAGTCTGTTGTATGAGAGAGAGTGTGCTCACGGGACGGGTGTCTGTGATCTTACAGAGCGTCAGAATCACGCGCGGGATCTGGTGCGGAGCGCTGACCTGACGCAGTGGGACGCTCTGCTCATTCTGTCTGGAGACGGACTGCTGTTTGAGGTCTGTGCAGCTCGCTTCTGTCCGCCTGTGTGTGTGTGTGTGTGTTGGGCATTCAGCTCATCTAAGTGTGTGTGTGTTTTAGGTAGTGAACGGTCTAATGGAGAGGCAGGATTGGGAAAAGGCCATCCAGACTCCTCTGGGAATCCTGCCCGGAGGTTCAGGAAATGCACTGGCTGCATCTGTCCATCACTACACACGGTGAGCCAATCAGAGCGAAGAGAACCGCCCACCACTCCGTCTGATTGACATGTGAAGAGACCAACCGCATTTAGCTCCTCTACATGATGTTTAGAGACCAAGACATATGAAAGCCTAGATTACAACTCTGGCCAATGGCAATAAACTATGGCCAATAAGAAATATACTGTTGTTATTATTATTTCAATGAATGAATCGAATTAAATGTATTTAAATGGTAACAAATCCAATATTAAATCTCTGGCCAATACTAATAAATTATGGCTAATTAAAAAATAATAATAATAATAATAATAATTCTATTTAATCTATTGATTGAAATTGTATATATTTTGTTATGAGACCAAAACATCCCTAATATACAGTATATTGTTCGTTTCAGTTGGATATCTCATTCATTTATCATTGAATGTCTTCAACGGAACTCATTAAAATATGACTCGATGCCATAAAAACTGCTACGTGGTTCTTCGGGAGTGTTTCCCAGTGGACCGACATAAACTGACTAAACTCCTTCAAATAAAGTAAAGCATGTGGTTTTCAGAAATTATGTGTTTTCTGGATCTCTGATCTAGAGGCAGTGTTCATAGAGAAGCAGAATAGACCTCGTTTGGTTCAGTAATCTCCATTAAACTCCTAACTGTTGCGGTTTCGTTTAGATGTTCAATTTAAAGTTTGCGAGAGTCATTACCGAGAGTCATTAGCGCGCGCGTTTCTGAGTGTCTCTGAGGGGTTAAACTCAGAATTGCTTTGAACTAAAGAATAAAAGTTCGGTTCTGCTGAGAGAGGAAAAACAAAACAAAAGGATGCATTAATGACTCACTAATGACTCGCATCCGATCCTTCAGAGAGCAGGGGTTTCAGGTGACTAGAGCAGGAGATAACATGAAACACTCGATCTCTGGAGAAACACGCGGACTTTAACCTCATTAATGACTCATTTCTATTCATGAAGATGAAGCACAATCATCAGTACTCGACTCACCCGAGAAATGATTGAACACCCGCGTACTTCAGCTCAAAATACCCGCTCACATCCCTTGGCCAGTGTTGGACGTTTATTAATGAAGCACAAGCGCCTTCTACTGGTTACAACACAATACTGTGCGTATTCAAAACACTCTACTATAGGAGTATTTATATAATGCTATAGTAACACATGTTTTTATGAACAGCTAATAACAAGGTTGCTGATGCTCGTCAGTGCAGTGGTGTTTGTGTGTGTGTGCTTGTTCTCTGCAGCGCGTCTCCGGTGTGGGGTGAAGATCTGCTCACCAGCTGTGGCTTCTTGCTCTGTAAGGGTCTGGTGTCTAACCTGGACCTGGTCTCCATCCGTCTGTCGTCCGGTGCCCGTGTCTTCTCCTTCCTGTCTCTGGCCTGGGGCTTCGTGGCCGACGTGGACATCGAGAGCGAGCAGTTCCGGCAGATCGGAGCGCTGCGCTTCATGCTCGGCACGCTGCTGCGCCTGGCCTCCTTACGGGTCTATCAGGGAAAACTGGCCTTCCTGCCCGCCGAGAGCAAGAGCGGACCGGACTCCGCGAGCTCTCCCCCCGCCGACAGCCGGCTGCCCGATCACCTGCTCGCCCCGCTGGAGCAGCCCGTCCCGCGGGACTGGACGCTGGTGGAGGAGCGGGAGTTCGTCCTGGTGCTCGCCATGTTCCAGTCGCACCTGAGCGAGGATCTGCTGGCGGCTCCGGACGCACGCGCCGACGACGGGCTCATCCACCTGTTCTACGTGACGGCGGGAATCTCGCGCGCCACGCTGCTGCGGCTGTTCCGGGCCATGCAGAGCGGGACGCACCTGGACTGCGGCTGCACACACCTGGTGTACCGGCGAGTGCGAGCGCTGAGGCTGGAGCCGCTGAGCGCGGCGGGCGTCATGACGGTGGACGGGGAGCGCGTGGAGCACGGGCCCGTTCAAGCGCAGGTGCACAGAGGAGTGGCCCGCCTCATCTCCGCGTGAACCAGCTTCAACCGTTTAAGGGCCAGATTAGAATTAGAGCGCAATTCCATAAAAGCGCCGATGGCAGGGAAAAACTCTGCGAGTGATTTACCAACAGTGCGCACTTTTAGGCGCTAATTCTTCACTGCGCGTGCTGACATAACTGTTTTAACGCCAAAAGACGGTTTACGCTGGCGGAAGCTGTTATTAAATCTGGCCCTTAAACGGGAAATCCTTTACCTGAAGCAACCGCACAATCCTGACTGGCTGCCGTTAAACTTGAATCTAATGTTCGTTCGTTTTATTGAGGAATTGTAACTTTCTCACGAATCCAGGTGTCCCGGTCATGGTATATTATACCCCAAAATCAGAAGGAAAACCAGGAAATTAAATGATATAGGCTACTTTGTGGTTACAAGATTGACTGTTTTTACATTGACATTGTTTCCCTGACATAAGTGTGCATAATTTAAATGTGCAAAAAAATCCAAATTTGTGTTTCAAAAAAATATTTATTTTCTTTGATTTTTGGGATGAAATTGAGTTGAGAGTTATCCCTCCTGATGCTTGTTCATCTGAAAACATGTCTAGGTCGCATTTCACCCCACAAAAAAACAAAACAAGAAAAAAATATTTTGCATTAGAAAAATGTAATGTTTTTACAAGTTTACATTAATTTTCCTGACAGTTAAACATATTAAACTAAACTATTTTTTATTGAAAAATACCACAATGAAACATATTCATGTGATCTACAAAATAAGGTTGATTTTCTTTATGCAAACAAATAAACTGATAAAATACATATTTATTTTATTTGCCTTTTGAGGTGAAATATGAGCCGTGCAGGTTGTGATTTATTTTTGGGTCACACTTCACTCAAAAAATCAGAAGAAAGAAAAAATAAATGCATTACTTTAAGCAAAACATTGTTATGAATTGATTTTCTATGGGTGAAATATGAACTGAACAAGTTAAGATTCATCATCTCATGTCATGTCCAGGTCACATTTCACCCCAAACAACAAAAGAAATTACATTTTGCATTAGGAAAAGTTTTTACATTGTGACATTATCTTCATTTGTCAAACATATTATATCCTAAATAATAATTGAAAACACTCCCAATGCAAAGCTTCTTCATTTAATACAAAATAAGCTTAGTTTTTAAATGCAAAACGCAGTTCCTTATTTCTTTGCTTGGATTTTTGGAGTGAAGTATGAGATCTGTCATCTCTGAGGTTTGGTGAGTTTCATGGTCATCTGTATTATGCTGGAGTTTATGCTGCTGCGATACACCAATCTTGATTTTCAGAAGTGCCAATGTTGAAAATATGATGATGTTGTTCATCTTAATGTTTCTATGATATAAATCAGGTTATGTTTATCATCATTTAAGAGCGTTTTGACTGTCAGTGTGTGTGTTTGTGGTGAAGCCTCACCAGCCGCCTGCACCAATATATCTCAAAATCATCTCCAACAGAGTCTGAAGGTTTTATTATGCCTGCCATGGACAAGCCATTATTTAAAATATAAATACTAAAATGAAAAACAGAAATATTTTCCTTCTAGCCATGAACTGTTTTGCTGTTATTAGCTATTATTAACTGTTTCTCTATGTTCCAAACATTCTGCCTTAAGATCCTCCTGGGAAATTTAAAATTTCAATCAACAACATACAAAATAACTGCTAAATACACTGTATTGTTGATATTGTAATATGCTCAATGCCCCGTTACTGAAAGCTTGTTTTTCTTGAAATTCTTATTAAACTATTTTACATTTTAAAAAGCTCTTATAAGACACAAAACCTGATTCTCTTCTGGGGTCAGACAGATTCTAACATTACGATTTTAACTTAATAATTTACAAAACAACAAGAAAATGCACAGATGTTCATAAAGAGCAGTAATTGACAGTATGCTTATATCAGCATCACCTTAGTTCATATTCATGGCATAATTATTTTTCAAATCAAACTAATCTGTACATTTTCCAAACAAGATGAAATGTTTGAGACTACAACCATCACAGAATTAATCAAATCCATTGATAGCGCTTACTGATGTTTGTGCTGCCGTTTCTCCTCCAAGACTCCCACTTCCTGGGTGATGTCATCAGTGAAAGGTTACGACATTTATTAAATGAACATCCATAGCCAAAGCTGTTTGCTTCATTGTGAACTAAAACATTTTTAAAGTTGTGAGTATATATCATTTTAGTCTGGCACTGAGGTTCTGGGTTTTAAAACAAATGATATTCAAGTATTTGCATTAATAAAATTAAATAATAGCACAATATCTTAGATGTATTAAAGCTAAAATGTCAAAATATCAGTGACCAGTCCTTTTACATTAGAATTTTGTTCCGGCATGATTCAGGCTAATCATGACTGAAAGGTTTAAAGCCATAGCGACGATCAAACATCCACAGAACATGTTGTGTTGATTTGTGTTTAGATGACGTTCTCTAGAGTCTGTAACGTGAACTGTGTGACTTATTGAATCAGAGTTGAAATGATGTAAACAACACTCCATATTGTTTTTTATGGTTAAGGAATTATATCTCTAAGCGCAGTGATTTTGAGACATTTGATTTTTGCACAATACTGTTGGTGACCGGAGGTGAACAATCGGAATATAAAAGTGGTTTGATTTATTTGCAAATTAAAAATGTGCGTTTGATTGTAACTGTACTGTGATATTTAAATAGCACTCTATATACTTGAGATATATATATAAAAATATGTTCTATATTTTTCCAAAATGATACATTTTTATGAAGAGAAATAAAATTTCAGACCATAAACGCATTTATGAGTACATGTTTTGTTTTTATGTTTAAGATGACATGTGAACACAAAAAAACACTAATTTATAACCAATATAATTCCTTTTAGAGTGGAATGATAATGTAAGCTTCTTAGAATTTTCTTGGTTTAAGAAATATTTAATGTTTAGACCTTTCTTATGAGGGAAACCTTTTATTATGGACCAAAACTCTAAAAAGTTATAGAATACCTGTATTGAGGGGATTATCAAAGTTTTAGGTTAGCCGAACCCCTCCTAGTTAAATATTACTTGAAGATAATAATTTAACTGTACATTTACATGGTCACAGTTCTCTTATGTTTCTGAGTCATATGATATGCAGATAAACATCCATTTATTTATTAGATTTCTTATGATTAATTGATTTTCATTAACTCACAAATCCCATGCAGTTCCCTTCACGAACCCCAGCTTGGGAATCCCTGCTATTAAGCATTTTCATTCAGAGACTGATTTAGAATTAATTGATTTAAGATAATTTGCTTCGAGATTGATAGAATTGAGATCGACTTTATTTGACTCTAGTAATTCACTTTTCCTTGTTGGAAAATCAGTACATAGTCACTTTGAGTATATATGAAACAGAAGCAATTCAGCAGCCCATTCATCAAGATAAACCAGGTAACTGAAAGAGCATGTTAAAAACAAAGACAGGAAAAGATACAAAAGTAAAAGTATGAGAGGCTCCAGAGATTATCTTATATACGTTTATGAAAAAAGCCAGAGAATCAAAAGTCCCTTGCTTTGCAGAACTTAAATCTGTTTTCACACTTGTGTGCTGTCTTTATCTTTTGGAGAATTTGTAGCTGGAATAGGATGGAGCGTCAACGGTGTCAGTCGAGGCAGCGGGGAGCAGGAGCAGACCTGTGGTCTGGTCCCTCTTGCATCGAGCCATGGCCTCTTTATACGTGATCTTTTCCTTCTTGATGGGGTCGATCACATTCGTTACGAAGGTTGAATCATCCTGAAGTTGCTTGGCCACAGATTCGTCGATCAGTTTTGTATCGACGGCTTTCTGTATGTTGATGCGACCTGCTCGTTTTGGGTCTACCAGTCCACCAGTCAGAACCTGTGCCTCCATGAACCACACTGCACTGTCGTTGGGGATCCATCCTTTGCGGGCGGCTTCTCCCACTGACATTCGCTCTTTGGACACGGGGTCTTCAAAACCAGTAAAGGCCTTCTGTGCAGTGAGGAGTTTTCGAAGCTGGCTCGAATCGATCAATCCACGCTCTGCCGCCTTGTGAATGGAGAGCTTGTCCTTCTTGCTTAGGTCCACAATACCTCCAGTGGCGGCCTGAGCTTCCAGAAGCCTCATCGCTGTGTCTTCATCAATCAGTTTGCGTGTTAGGGCACTTCGTACGGACATGCGGCTCTCTGTGGTGACATCGAAGACACCAGAAATCGGGAAGAGCTCATCTCCACTGGTGTTTACCAGGGAGTTCAAGTTGCTGTTGCTAGAGGATAAGTGGCGTGTCATTGTGGAGGAGTTTGTTGGAGCAAGTGTCTGAACAGTTGTTGTTTGTGTTGTACTTAGAGGAGGGAAGGACAGTGTTTTCTTTTCCCCTGCAACCAGAAGAGCAAACTCTGAAATGGACATTTTTCCGTCTCTGTAGAGCTGAAGGTCATACTGGGTTAGTCTGCCATTTTGCAGTGCTGTACTAATGGAGTACTGCTTTCCGCTTTTACGATCCTGCAGAAGCGTGGTCTCACCTTGAGGACCAGCGGTTGTGATTTCCTCCCAGCTACACTCAAGCTCTTGGAGGTGGATGTACTGATTGCGATCAATCAGACCCTCAAGATAGGCATCATAAGGTGACATGTCTTTGCCAGTCTCTGGGTCAAGAATGGTGATTTTGGTGGAGACGTTGGTCTCTCTGGTGTTTGTATCTGCATATTGCACTGCCTTTGCTTGTTTCTGGAGGTCCATGATAGTAATTTCCCGCTGGTTGATAAGGTCTTTCACTTCCAGGATTTCTCTCTCCAGACGCTGGAGTTCAGACTCCAGCTTGATGGTCTTTTGCCTGTTGACTTGGTTTCTCTCACTCAAGAGTTTGGATTGATGTTGGAAAGATATGGTGATCTCCTGCTTTTGAGACTCCAGTCTTCTCAACTCCTGGAGAAGTTCGTTTTGCTCTTTCTTGATTCTATCCCTGTAAACAATCATGGTGGTCTCTTCTTGAGAGAAATTTGTTCTGGTTGTCTGAATACGAGTTATTTTGTTGGTGAGTCGCAGAAATTCTTCATCTTTGAGGGCTCTAGCATTCTTCAACTGGGTGAGTTGAGCTCTAAGGTTTTCTCTCTCTGACTCCACCGCTTGGTCCTTCTCAACCCTGATAACCTCTTTGTGGATGACCCTCTCCACAGATTTCTCTTTGGTCAGGGACTCTATCCTGATTTTGAGGTTTCGAATATCTCTCTCCAGGCGGGTAAAGCTGGCACTCTCATTTTCCAGGGTAGCACGAAGGTCAGTGATTCGTTTGTCCACTATAGGGTCTCTCTCCACTTTCAAAACCTCCTCTATAACAATCTTTTCCTCAACAGGCGTTGGACAAGTTTCAAGTTCATAGATTCTAGCCTTGATTTGTCTCAGCTCTGTCTCTACTAGGATCTTCTTTTGCCTATCCACTAGCTCCAGCTTCTTCTCCAGCTCCAGGACTAGAGATCTCATCTGCTGCACGTCCAGTTCAAGCTGCCTACGACCCTTGATGGTCTCTTCCAAAGTCTTGACTAACCTTTCGTGGGCAAGAATCTGACTGGGATCTGTCTGGAGGCGCACAATTTCTTGGACCACAACCCTTTCCTCAGGTTTCTGTCTCTCCAGCACAATATACTTGTTTTGAAGGTCAAACACATTCTCCTCTACTGTTCGACGGCGCTGAACTTCGTCACGTACTTCCTTCCTGAGACGTTCAGCTTCCTTCTCCAGAAGAGGGTCATTTTCGTACTTTATCAATTCTTTGGTCACCACTTTAGTCTCCACCTTCGATCTTTCGGCCTTCCATTCATCCCTGTCCTTTCGTAGACGAATCACCCGATTCATTGTGGAGTCATAGTTGGTTCTCAAAATGGTGAGCTGCTCATTCAACCTCTTAATTTCTTTGACAATTTCAGGACTCCTCTCTTCTTTCACCACTTCTCGAGTCATCTCCTTCAGTTCTACCTTGGGCTTCTCGGCACGCAGAGTCTTTAGATCCACCATGATCACATTGATCTCATTCTCGATGCTAGTACGCCGTTTGCTGATTTCAAGAAGCTCGTTTCTCAGCCGTCTCAGTTCCACTTCTGTCTCAGGGTCAATTCTAAAGATCTCATGTATGATCTCATTAAACTCAACCTTTTGTTTGATGGTCTCCACTTGGCTGTAGCGGAGCTGAAGGCTGGATAACTCTTTCATCAAAATACTGTATTCTCGTATGAGCTCTTCCAGGTGTACACGGAGGGTCTTTGACTCCTGTAGGAGATCAGCATCTTGCTCAACCCTTTTCACCTCTTTGATGACAGTTTTTGGTTGTATAGTTGGAATAATCCTCTCTAGATTATTGATCTGACTCCTAATCTGGAATATCTGATCATTCAGGTTCTGGCATCTCATACCCTCATCCGAGATCTCGTTCTTCAAGGTAATCACAGATTTCAGCATTTCAGGGTCTTTTTCCAGCTTCAAAACCTCTTTCAGGACCACTTTCTCTTTAATTACTGGCCTCTTGGTCTCCAAGACAGTAACTTCCGTTCTCATCTGTACCGTTTCACTCTCGTGCAATCGGATTTCCTCCTTTAGTTTGAGTATGAGGTCCCTGATCCTCGCAGCTTCAACATCCAATTTGGGATCACGCTCAATTTCTGTAAGCACTTTTGTTACAAGCTTGGGCTTCACGTCGATAATCTCTCGTTCATGACTGACAATTTTTTTGTTGACAATCTCAATTTCTGTTTGCAATAGGGATCGTTTATTGAACTCTTCGGTTATCCTCCTCTTCAGTGCTTCCAAGTCTGCCTCCAGCTTCGGATCCCGGTAGTAATGCACAGTTTCCTTTTCTTCCACTCGTTCCACACCTCTCCGACTCTTCAGGGACATCATCCGTTTCCTGTAGGTGGCTAAATCATTCTCAGCATGACTGCGCCGAGATATTTCCTCAGCCAGCTCGAGCTTCAGACCGTCAACTTCGTCCATGTCTCTCTGCTGACTTTGCATCTGAACTTGCTGCCTGACCACCACATGGCTCACAATTTCATCATTCTATTCATGGAATACAAATAAAGATTTGTTTAGTTTAAGATTATAAGTTCATGGTAGCTGTACACTCTTCGACAACATTTGGCATTAACTTGTTATTTATTCCAATGATTATTGCAGCTTTGAAAGTCAGTACCTTGTTGATGAGGTCCTTGGCTAAGATCACTTGATTCAATAGTTGATTATTCTGTGCTGATACTTCAGAATAGAGTTTCACAGCATCCCTTTCCTAAAAAGTAACCAATTGTACAGATATTTGGAAATGTACATAAACAAGAAGTCATTATTATGGTCATTATGGCATAGCAACCTACCTTCTTCTGCACAGCTTCAGCCAGGGTGATGTAATCAGTACTTTTTGTGTTTATTTCGGGTTTTCCCAATGCATTGCGGTATTTGTTTGTATTCAGCTCATACTCCTGAAGACACAGAAGCAAAAGACCATTTGCATTCATGCAATAACAAGTGAAATGTGCAGTAGTATGATCGTGTTCAAGATGGCCGTCGTACATTAAGAACATCCTGCAGTTCATGAGAAAGTTTCACCAAACGGTTTACATCATCTTGCTTTCTATTGATGTCTTCAACTGCTCTCTGCAACCAAAAACAAATTAACATGCAATATAAATTTGACACATCTGAGATATTTAAATGAGATGCATGTCATTTCCATGAAAATAGTGGCACTAAACAGAATGGCATAAAAAAATAATCCAAATTAACCATTTTAAAACAGTACCAATAAAACTTAATACTGACCGTCTGAGAGTTTTGCTTGGCATAGATTTGTGACGCACTTTCACCAGGCCGAACTTCGTTATTGGGCATATTGATGAGGAAAGCGGTGAGTGACTGGATGGCACTGTTAAATTCCTGATTTTTATTGACAGCCTCTTGCAACAGAGTCGCCCTGTGAAGTAAAAAGTTTAAAACAGAGTTTAAAGGTGTGTAGCATCATAAAAAAGTAGATTTGCCTCATTAAAAACAAAAAGATGTCAACAGAAACAATAAAAGGCCTCTTTATAACACTTCACCTTTGCTGTAGCTGGCTGTTGATGTTAGAGTAGCGATTCCTCAAGCGCCTGACCTCGGCCTCTTGATGGCGGATATCAGGGCAATACTCCTGGAAGCCCTTCTGCAGGGAGCTACACGCCTGCTCTGTTACTTCCAGCTCACGGTTCAACTGCTGGATGTCATTTTTCTTGGATGCAACCTCTTTGCTCATGATCTAAAGAGAAAACAATTGCAGACATACAGAAACATCTTACATTGTTTGAATGGGAAGTTGTACCATATCAAAACCATTTCTGCTTTTATTTCAACATTAAGGGCCTGTTTACACTAGTGCATTTTTTTTCCCTAAAACTGCATTTTAAAATGAAAACGATCCTCATCTACACTTGCGGTTTCACTGCATTTCAGACACTATCTTTGTCCACGCTGAAAACTGAAAACGCATGTCACATGATCATTCATGCCTGTACAACAATGAGCATGATGTTATTGTTTACACGGTCGTCAAGGATACACGGAGTGAATGTGGGCAGCCATGCCATTGTTTTCAAAAGTCTTCGTTTTGGTCCATTTGAACTGAAATGCAGCTGGAGTTTACATACTAAAATGGAGTCAGCTGCGTTTTTGAAAGTCTCTGTTTTCAAGGGACAAAAATGTCGGAGTAGAGTAAACAAGAGGCGTAAACCTTGCAAAAGTTATGTGTTTTAAAATGAAAACGAACCAGTGTAAACGTAGCCTAAATCTAAGATATTTAGTTAATGGCTGGTAAATTGGTCTCTTTCATAAGGCTACTGTTCACTACTGTTCAAAAATTTGGGGTCAGGTTTTTTTTTTTTTTTTAAGAAGTCTCTTATGCTCACCAAGGCTGCAATTATTTGTCCAAAACACAGTAAAAACTGTATTATTGTGAAATATTATTACATATTAAGTGTCACATGATCCTACAGAAATCATTCTAATATGCTGATATGATATGGATATGTAAATGTGAAACATTTTTGATTATTATCAATGTTGAAAACAGTTGTGCTGCTTCATATTTTTCTAGAAACTAATATGTTTTATTTTTAGGATTTTTAATCAATGCAATGCATCCTTTTTAAAACAAATATAAATAAATAAATAATTTATTTGATTTTTTAAAAATTTTGTGATCCCACAAAGACTACTTTTCAGTTACTTTATTTAAAAATAATAATAATAATAATTATTATTATTGTATATTTAAGAACATAAATGATGTCAGAATCTCTGTTTTTGGCTGAAATATCCCTATAATATTATAGATAAAGCCTCATATCAGCATGGTGTGTGTATGATAAGTGTCTACCTGCAGCTGTTTGGAGTGGATGCGGATGGCGTTGGGCTCATCTAAGATGCCGGTGTCTGCAGCCAACTGATCCTCGAACACCGTCAGCATGTCATCCACATTCTTGATCTGTTTCTCCAGGAACATGGAAGATGCGGCCCTGAGGAAACAATCCCAAGCTTTAACCATAGTATCACCCCAAAATCCATCGTAAAACCACAGTACTTTATGAAGCCTTGCTAGTATGATTTACCACAGGCATGCATTCTTACTTCTTGTTGTAGAGATCAGAGAGGGCGGTGATGTTGTCTATCTTGTTGCTGACTTTGCTCAGTTTCAGCGGCAGCGAGGACGTGGTGGGCCCCAGGGGTTTCTGGGATATCAGTGGCTCCATTTCCCTTTGAGCCGATGCTTTCTCAGCCTCCAGGTTCTTCAGAATCATGACAAAATTCTGGAGAGATCAAACCAAAGTGAAAGTCACTCAATGTTTCATTTGTGTCTTCTTTGACCTGCTAAATAATCACTTTTAGACTCAAAAAACGTTTGGTTTTGTTTCCCACTCTTACATCCTGGTCTTTGATTCTGGCGGTCAGATCTCCGATGGGTGCAGCACGGTCTAACTGAGACCTCATTCGTTTCTGGATGTCCTTCTCTAACTTCAGCAGGTCTGAATAGATCTGTTCCAGTCGGCTGTCAATGAGGCCGGCCTTCGCGCTGTCGGGAACCGTGGCCACAGCGACTGCCGGGAGGAATAACATCATTTACGACTCAAATTTAATATGACGCCTCAACCCCAGGCCATCCAAGATGTAGATCAGTTTGTTTCTACATCAGATTTGGAGAAATGCAGCATTGCATCAGTCGCTCAGCAATAGTTCCTCTGCAGTGAATGGGTGCCGTCAGAATGAGAGTTCAAACAGCTGATAAAAGCATCACAATAATCCACACCACTCCAGTCCATCAGTTAAAGTCTTGTAAGAAATATCTATGTTTGAGTGGAACAAATCCATCATTAAGGAGTTTTTAACTTCAAACTGTCGATCCCGCCTAAAATACGAGTCCATTATATATAATAGCATTTCCTCCAGTTATAAAGGTCATGCCCTGTTTCCCTCACATCAAAATCCACCCACATATTTGTTCAAATCTGTTTTGGACTGTAAACGGTGTTTGATCTGTGCATATTTCTCTCCTGATTCAGACCAGGTGACTTTTTCACCAGAGAAACCAATATTATGGATTAGTATTTCAGCTGGAAGCAACAGTTTGAAGTTAAAACGCCTCACTTATGGAGTAGTTTCTTACAAACATACAGTTTTTTACATCTCAAGACTTTAACTGATAGACTGGAGTGGTGTGGATTACTTATTGTGATGTTTTATCAGCTGTTTGGACTCTCATTCTGACGGCACCCATTCACTCCAGAGCATCCATTGGTGAGCAAGTGATATAAATTTGATGAAGAAACAAAATCATCTTGGAGCACATTTTCAGTAAAGGTTACTTTTTTGAGTGAATATATATAAAACTCAATATAAAAAACTAATAGTATATTATACCCTGTTTTACGAACTGCACTGTTTCCAGGGTCGGTGTCTTGGCCTGGGCCTGTAGAGCGGACCTCGTCCTCTTCAGATCGGAGAAATCCCTGCTCAGACTGGAAACAAGAGAAAAACACAGGACTGTTAAAACAGGAAGCAGCTGGGGGAACTACACCTGCACTTCCTGCGTCTCGGGAGCTTCCTCACCTGTCCACCTTGTTGATGGCGGCTGAATCGGGCGGAGGGATGAGGAAGCAGACTCCTGGGATGAGCTTGGTCTCTCCCGTGCTGGACTTCACCTCCCAGATCTCCTGTCTGGGATCAGAGACCAGCGTGACCCTGTCGCCTCTTTTCACAGAGTCCTGCAGGACAGAAACCTTTAGCATCTTCCTTTCCAAATCTTTTGCAACATCCTAAAAGTCTTTACCGGCACTTGTGATCAATGTAAAGCATACTTGCTGAATATAAGTATTAATTTCAGGCAGAGAGGACGTTACCTTGTCCGTGCTCCAGTCACACAGGGCGATGGCGCTGATGGGTTTGTCTGTGGTGCTGCGGCGCAGGGGTAGAGGGGCGATGTTGGTGCAAAGCTCTCTCAGATCAGCCAGACGCTGCTCGTTCCTCATGACGGACCTCTCCTCAGCCTGCACACAAACACACACTTGTTAACCAGACTGGATTACTAATATATCACAGTGTGTGTGTGAGAAAGAGTGTGTGTCTGACCTCCAGCGTCAGCAGGATCTCAGAGTTGCTCATGTTGTTCAGCGCTGACGGTTCGGTCGTGGATTTGATTCTCTTCAGCGACTCCGTGAACGTTTCCAAATCCAGCTGGTACTGAGATCAAAACACACATGCAGTCGTTTCAGTAAATGCTCATGTGAATCTCCTGCTCCTCATGTCATATGTGTGTGTGTGTGTTTGCGTACTTTCTTGTATTCCTCCACGTTGTCCAGGTGTGTGTCCTGACACAGACACAGATTGAGGAATTGCTGCCACTCTCTCGACACGTCTGTGCTGTACGACTGAAACACACGGGAAAATCACCTTCATTCATTCAGCCAATCAGTAAATCATCGATCAGACGAATGAACTAATTCACGAACAAGAAATCAAATACACCAGGAACAAATGTGTTGAGAAACGGTGACGCGAATGAATGGTTAAATAAGTAAACAAATGAACATAAATGACCAAACAAGTTAATAATAAAAAATTAATAGTGAGGGAATAATTGAATGAACTGAAAAGCAAATTAATTAAATTGTTAAAAAAATAAACAAACTGAAATAAATGATTGTTTGAGTTAATAAGTGAACAAACAAATAGTCAAAGAAACCAAAACGGTCAAAGAAAACTAAAACAAATGACCATTATTAAATAAATGATACGAGGAATGAACAAAACATTATCAAATCAGAAATTTATCAATAAATGTGTTAGTGACTGAATGAATAAGCGGTCAAACAAATGAAATAAATAAGATGATGAATGCACAAATAAATGAACAAATTAATGAACAGACACAAATGAATAATGAATCAATGTGTTCTTCATTGAATGAACAAATCAATTAACAAACTAAATGAACAAATGAATACTAAATAAATGTGTGAATAAATGAACAAACTAATGAATTGAGAATCAAATTATTGTATAATGCGTTAATATGTTAGTGAGGGATATGATAAATTAACTGACAGATGCATGAACGCATGATTAAATAAATATATGTGTGAATCGATTAACTAAAAATATGCTGTTTAATGAATGAACAAACAAATGTACAATGAATTAACGGTTAGTGAGAGAATTAATAAATGAATGAACTGTAAAAAAATAAACGAATACATAATACTAAAATAGGTAACACTTTAGAGTAAGGTTCCATTAGTTAATGTTAGTTAATGTATTAATTAACATGAACAAACAACGAATAATACATTTATTACTTATTTATTCATCTTCGTTAATGTTAGTTAATGAAAATACAGTTATTTATTGTTAGTTCATGGTAATTCACAGTGCATTAACTAATTTTAACAAGCACAACTTTTGATTTAAATAATGCATTAGTAAATGTTGAAATTAACATGAACTAAGACTTATAAATGCTGTAGAAGGATTGTTCTTGCTTAGTTCGTGTTAACTAACATTAACTACTGGAACCTTATTCTAAAGTGTTACCCTAAAATATTCAATGAATAGATGAACTTAGGCAAGCTAGTAAAAGAATGAATAAATAAATAACTAATCATAAATGATAAACAACAAAAAAAAACAGAATAAATGAACAAAGCACTAAACCACTGACTGACTGAATGAATACCTTAACAATGTCCGAGCCGGGGTGTTTGTTTTTGATGAGCACACTGGCGTCCTCCTGTATCTGGCTCACCTCCTTCTCGTGTGACAGCAGACCGTTGTTCTTAAACCTCTGAAACACACGCAGAAACATCATTCATATAAAGGCATAGGTAAAAAATATCAAGAGAAATATTCGTTATCAAACAGCTGACGGTAGCCATTGACTTCCACAGTATAGATAAAGAAGATCCTTTAAGAGTCAATGGAGACCAGAAAGTGTTTGGTTGCCACTCTTCGAAGTATCTTCTCTTTATATTCAGCAGGAAAATAAAACTAACCCTAACAGGACTGAAACAACGTGAGAGTGAGCAAATAATGTTTGATGAGTTTGTAGTGCTGCTCACCTCGAAGTCCATGCGCACCCCTGCGCTGTCCATCATGCGCTCGCTCCAGTCTCGGCTGATGATCTTGTGCTGCTGTTCACTCAGATACAGCAGCTCTTTACTGACGCTGTGCATGAACTCATAGAGAGACGCCAGGTGCTGCCTGCGCCGCTCACTCGCCTCCTGCACACACACACACACACACACTCACACACTCACTACACAGATCTGCAGTAATATACACCTCTGTCACTGGGAAACATGATCAGATTTCAGAAAGTCTTACCAGGAGATCTGCATACTGCTTCTGAAGAGCGGAGGAGTTATCCTGTTAGAGAAGAACAGTGTCCAGTGGATGTTAGAGAATAATATTAAAAATATAATACAATACTGCAATATAACCTTAGCAATGTTATTAAGTTAAAGCATAAAAAGTTGCATAAAACTGTACTTGATGAAAAAAACAAGAAGGCAATAATGCAATTAATATTAGTTAAAATAAACTAATAATAAACCGCACTTCAGTTCACACTACAGCACTTAATCGTTAAATCATTTAAATATTAAATTACTTCAATAAATTAAGTTAATTCACTGTGAACTAACATGAACAAACAATTCAAAGTTGTATTTTTATTTATTAACATTATCCGAGTCTAATAAATGCTTTTAAAATATATATTTCTCGGTGTTCGTTCATTTTGGCTGCTGAATTAATTAATGTTAACAAATGAAACATTATTATTAAGTGTGAAATATATATTTTTTAAAATGTACAAACAATGCTGACAATAAAATTTATTCTACAAGAACTCAATTGAAAGGGGGAAAAATAATTAAAATGAATTAAATGAGTGTTATGTTAAATGCACTTGGTTCCCATTCTCTGAAATCAGTAAACTGAATCTGATTTGCACAGTGCTAGTAAAAGTGCATGTGTGTATGTGTGTGTGTTTGTTTACTGTGTGTGTGTGTGTGTGAGACTGAC